>NC_029773.3:2354807-2355354 GCF_000817695.3 Arachis duranensis | reverse complement strand
CACCAGATTAAAGAATTCCGCTCTAGGCTATTCAGTATACGAAGTCGGAGAACAAGTTTCCAGCTCAATATTCGACAAGTTTGCGGTTACCTACGACTCAGTTGCAGCCGAGGTAAAATGCCAATGCTTATTATTTGAGTCGAGAGGGATACTGTGCCGTCACGCACTAAGCGTGTTAAGCTTCGAACAAGTAAGCCAAGTGTCCCCTAGATACATACTGGAACGATGGAGCAAGAAGGTAAAGAGGCAACACACACATCAAGAGCAGCCACGACGAGCCACTAATGGAGCCAAGAAGCAAGAGGTTCGACCAATTGGTTTTTCGTTCGCAAAATATTTACGAATTTACCTCTGAATCAGAGAAGCTGACTGCAATTCCGCACCGTGCGTACGATAACGTCATGGCCGAGATAGAAGCATTAAAAGGCAAAAGGAAGGGGACATCTTCTTTATCCCACGAAGACGCCAACTTGGAATCCGTTAACGAGCTTCAAAGCCCGCCAAGGATTCGAACAAGAGGACGTCCAAAAAACAGGCTAGGTTCAAA
>NC_029773.3:2349709-2353579 GCF_000817695.3 Arachis duranensis | reverse complement strand
CCGCCGGCATATGTTATCAATCTTGAAAATACATATCCCTTAAATACCAAAACAAATCAGTAATACACACGAATGAATGCACAGGATACACCCAACTGAATATGGAATATACACCCAACTCAACCTTCAAAATAGACCTATCTATTAAAGTAAAGAAGACAGAGGCAACTTACAGTAAATTTATTAATGTCCTTTCTCTCATCGCTTGGAGCTTTTTTGTGTAGCGGGTCAAGTATTTGACATTTCCGCTTTGTTGTATTTATCAGCCATAACCACCAATGTCCCGAGTGGCAAACAGGAGCAAAAATCTGAAGGATTGCCACATTTCAACAGTGTGTTATTTTATTTGGCATATAAGTAAATAAATAAGCGTACTAACAAATTTAGCAAACCAAAACTTACATATGGATGCGAACTTAATTTTTTTCTATCTATGAAGTGAATGAAACTCGGGTAGGCTTCCACCCTGAATTCCTTTTCCGTTTTCGGGGATATGAATTCCCCCCTTGGGTGATCCGAAAGTGCCATGCTCTGCAAGAATTGCGATACAAGAAATGAAAAACCGAAAATACACAACATACACCCAAATCAAAGCACAAAATACACCCAAATCAAAGCATAAAATACACCCAAAGTTCGTAGAAGTAACACTTACCACAATATCGGGGGGGAGACAGTATATTTATTCCTGAAACCTCTTTTCATTTTTCTGGTTTAGGATGAGGCAGATGGCAGATACAATCTAGAAATCAATTTTAAATTAATAAACATTGCAGTTGACTTTGGTGTAAAAACATTAATGTTAGTCTAAAATTACCTGAGATTCTATATCACTTTTTGTCTGGAGGGATGCAAGGTGCGTTCTCATCAAAATGTATTCTCCTTGGCCAATCAGAGTGCATATCTCCTCAAACTCGTCAGTATCGCCTTTTGCATCTTCCTTCAGTCTCGTCCCCCAGGTGTAGCACTTTTGTTTCATATCATCCGGAATTTGATTTATTCCCCCAGGAGTTTCAAACTTTGCAGAACTTTCTCCCCCAGTCTCCCTCTGAATTTGTGGACTTTCATTTGTTCCCTTCGCCGCATTGCTTGCTAATTTTTGGACCAAAGTGTCTAATTGTTCTAGCATACTTGCAGTTTCTGGAGATTTTTCCCTTTCTGTCTCCTGCGTTGACGCCCCCTCCTGGCTTGAATCAGTCAGTCCAAGGCTGAATGATGGCATCCCTGAATCTGTTTTAGGAACATAGGTTGCTGTCCGTGCCATCATCAACAGGGCAGCAGCGTCTTCTGCGGCTGGATGACTGTGTCATGATGTATAAGAATAAGAGTAAGAATAATAATATACGGATGATAAGCAAAGATTGATTTTAGTCTGATGAACTTACATTTTAGTTGGAGCTGGGGGAAGCGTGGGTGTGGTTTCTTGAAGTTTCTTGGGGGATTCAGGAGTGCTGCACAGTAACACAAAATTAATCATGGCGTAAAGAAAAAATTGATCAGGAACAATATACACCCAAACTGTATGCAAATATACACCCAAACCCTAAACAAATATACACCCAATACTATTTCTTACTTTTCTGTAGTCCCTTCAATCTGTAGCATAGGGGTTGGTTCGAAATCTGTCTCAGGGGTTGTTTGGGATGCCGGCACAAAAACCTGGATCGGGACTCTAAACAAGAAGAAAAATGAAAGATTAACAACGTATTTGAAAATAATAAGGTTATAAGGTTGAAATATTCTTGGAAAACTCACATTGCAAGCGCTTCCGACGGTGTTTGTTCCCTCACAACCATCATATTCGAGTCAGTCGGACTCAACCTAAAATAACGCAAAAAAGGTAAAAAATACACCCGAACAATTCAAAAAGAAGACATGCTCTGTTTTTTGAGAACTTACATACTTGCAGTTTTTGCTTTTTTTTGCTGCCTTTTTTTTCTTGAATAAAATAATAAAGGGCTTTTTTTTCTAAAAAAAATATATACAGAATTAGAAGTAGAAGTTATTAGAAGAACAAAAGTAACAGTTATTTGAAAGAGAAATTACATGCTCTGAGACGGCTGGTTTACACTACTCTGTTCTGTGCGTCCTTCCAAAATCTCAAATACACAGCCCAGCAAGACATACCCCTCTGCAGCAGATTTATCAACGTTTTCCCTTAGCCATTCATCCAGTTCGTCACTTGATATTTCATATCTCTCACTACATTCATAAAATAAGACGTTAACACAAAATAATTACGATGATAGACCGTAGTATAGCTTACGAGGTACTATACCCGTCAAAGTATTGATCTTCTTCAGGAGGTGAATCCTCCACAACAACTTTTTTCTTTTTTTGTTGTGTTCTGGGTGGAAAAAAAAAACAGTACCAATCAGAAATAAAAAATTAATTTTATCACATAATTTTATCCAAAGAAACGCTTACTTTTTTGGAGTTGTTTTTGTTTCTTTCTTTTTCTTCTCCTTCTCCGCAGGCGATGATTCTTCGCTCCTATAAGTTAATAATAGACACTTCAGTTAATACACGAAATCTTTATAAAATAGCCAAAAGAAAGGAGTATTAATTTCAGGACATTACTCATCACTTGGTTCAGATTCAGATTCTGAATCAGAATCTGACTCCTCTTGCCTCTGCTTTCTTTTTCTTGTTGAATCAGAATCTGACTCGTCTTGCCTCTGCTTTCTTTTTCTTGAGTCCATTCTAGAAGGCAAACAATTGTCATTTAGAACATACTAAAAATACACCCAAATGAATTCACGAGATACACCCAACTAAATATACAATATACACCCAACGCATCAAACGAAACACACCCTGCTTAATAAGCTACATACACCCAACGTGGACAAATAAAATACACCCAAACCGAAAAAGAAATTACACCCAAGTATGGTACTTACTTTTTCCCCTTTTTGCCGGGGTGTTTTCTTCCCGAATCCTCTGAGTCTTCTTGAGCCTCAGACTCAAAGGTAGAAGTGTCACTGTCAGTAGTTTCTGTCTCCGAAGACGATGTTGGGCTCGCCTTCCTTTTTTTGTTTTTTTTTATTTCTTGTTTTTTTTCTTTTTTCTTTTTTTCTCATTTTTTCTCTTGTCTCTGCCATCTTCACAATCCCCTGAAACATGAGATATTTTAGTTAGCACCATTCGGGTAAATAAAATATACCAACTTATTATGATTACTCACCAAAATTTCCTCTCTTTTTGCATTCATTCTTTCCACCAACTGCTCCTTAGTCCAGTTGGCAATCCATGGCTTTTGTGGTCTTTCAGCCCTGTTCTTGCCTTTGTTTTTTGAAAGATGAAAGTAGATTATCATCAGGGTGAAGAGGCAGCCATTGATTGCCTTCTTCTTCTTCTCTTGATAGTCTGTGATGCCCTTGACCATGAAGGTCAAAACATGCCCCCCAGTTTCTCTCCGATATGCCGTCCATCTTAAAAATTGGGGCCAGGTGCACGGGCGATATTTTGTTTATCGTCGTTGGCAAAAGGAACGCCATCTGTATGTAGAGGATGAATATCCTCTTGAACATCAGGCGTTCCTCTTCGTTGCCAACGCCGATTTCCATCATTTCATCGGTAAGACTTTTGAGGGTCTTACCCTGGAATCTTCTATAAATTATTTTGTCATCATCAGAAAGTTTCTTATAGTCAACTTTCTCAGGAAATAGATCTCCTACAAAAAGAAAGACAACAAAGTATCCAAGTCGGTTCAAATACACCCAAGCATCAGGTTAATATACACCCAAGCAACAACTTAATATACACCTATAATTTTGAGCTAATTACCTGTTGCAATGCCAAGCGCATCACCTATTTTTTTTGGGGTTATATGGAAAGAACCATATCCTGTCCTCAGTTTGTTCTCCC
>NC_029773.3:2308548-2349597 GCF_000817695.3 Arachis duranensis | reverse complement strand
ACCCATATATATGAGTCAGATACACCCAAAGATATTCGCAAGATACATCCATTGATAACAGTGAGATACACCCATAGATATTATTCAGATACACCCAAAGATGTCAAAGAAGATACACCCATTGATTACAGTGAGATACACCCATAGATATTATTCAGATACACCCAAAGATGTCAAAGAAGATACACCCATTGATTACAGTGAGGTACACCCATAGATATTATTCAGATACATCCATATAGATATCAGTCAGATATCACTCAACCATGCTTCAATATCAAGCCACATTACAAGGTTAAGCAGTTTACACCCCCGAATCTACGGAATAAACCCCCAAAAATCAACAAAAATAGCAGGAGAACTTAGAATAACAATGTAGAACGACGTAGAACTTAGAAGAACGACGTATAACTTAGAAGAATGACGTATAACTTAGAACAGTGTAACAAAGAAGCAAGAGTAATAGTAAACCCTAGAAGAACGACGTAGAAGAAAAGTAAAATATACAGTATTTTAATGGACTTACGTTGAGTATTCTTGGTTTGTTTTTTCTTCAGATTCTTCACAGAGAGGTTGATGGTGTTTTGATGCAGTTTTCGAACTACGATTTCTATATTTTGAAACTTGATTTTCGCTCGAAAATGAGAGGGTTTCGTTGTTTTGAAAGCGCCTTGAGAAATGGAAGAAGTGGAAGAGTCTGCCATACGTAACCGTTCGAATGTTGAGCGCGTGATTTTGACGCGCCATCTTATCTCTCTTCATGCGCGTGATTTCTGTTTGGGCTGGGCCAACTTGTTTGCTTGTAGGCTTGTATGTGTAGCAGGCCCGAAATTGAATATTGGAATAGAAAAAGATCTTCACAATTTTAGCAACTATAAACGAAATTGATAACAAATTTTGATGGAAGTATGTTGAATGTGAAAAGTGTCAAAAGAAAGCATATAAAAAAGGAAATACCACAATATCCAACAATAAGGTAATTCTATATACTTTTTATAATTTCATTTATTTAATTATTAATTACTAACCCAATACTTATTTTAGGTTCATAATTCAATTAAAAAATTCAAATCAAAATGCTACAACAAAAAGGAGGACGAGTGCCATATAAGAAAATTAAGTCCATCAAATAAAATAAATGCAAAAATCAGACCACCAAATAAAAATGTCATTTTGTACAACTCCAACATCTAAATCTTTTGTTACAAATTATTTTAAATAAAACACCTTTTAAATTTAATTTTAGTTTACACATATTTAATTTAATTCTACAAAATATAACAATTTTTAATATTTATTATATATTATCATTAATTTACCGCATCGCGCATTGCGCGGATCTCATTCTAGTTACAGTAAATACGTGATGAAAATTTTTGTCATGATGTACATGTTCAAAAACGCTTGTCTTATAAAATTTTCCCCAACAATGAGGCAAGCAGAGGAATTTGGTAGTGAGATACTGATTAGTATATGATGAGTATAACAATATTGATTTTGACTTCGATTTTCATTGCTGGCATAGTATCAGTTAACGAACAGCATCCATCAGTAATGTTCTTGTTAGTACTATATCAGTCTCTCAAATGCATCAAATCGAAGTAGTAATGATATATATTAGTAATTACTAAGTATTATATTAAGAGTTATGGTATTTGAACTATTATTGGTAATTATCAAGTAGTATCATGGATTTAGTATCACCAAATTATAGAACAGCTAATCATAAAAGAAGCTGAACAAGTAAAAAAGACTATAACAAAAAAATTGATGTTCCTTTTGCAGAGGAAAATGATAATGAATCACAGTGAACATAATGTTTAACTGCGTATTTTTTGGGAAGTGCTTAAGAAAAATAAAGTGAACTTCAATGAAAAAGGTAGAGGGTAAAATATAGGGACAAGACTTTTTTGGTAAAGCATAATTTTTCAGTAGATATTGTCCATAACTATACCTCATTTGTGAATTGTCAAGTAATATTGATCTATTTCTCAATTATTTTTGTCAGCTTATAATGATAATTATCATTTTAATATATTAAATAGAATAACTCTATCGATCAATACAGCAAACAACACTTGTATAATTGTATGTGTTTAGTAATTTTATAATATGAATTAAATTAGAAATACAGTTAGTAAAAAAACTTCTTGCCACTCTTGGATCTTGATCAGGCAAGCCAAATCTTGTTTAAAGTATTTTAACTGCTGACAGTGCTGTGGAGGAAGCCTGCACTCGTGTGATGTACTTAAAGTTGTGTATATGCCAACTACCAAGAGATTAGTTTTTGTATACACCTACGGAAACAATTGAAGTGTTTGAATGTATTGTGTTATAAAATGTACAGGGAATCAGCCTCTTTATAGAGGAATTACAGAAATAGAAATAACTAGAAAATAGGAAAGAAAGGAAAAATACTAGCCTAAAATAAAGAAAAGATTTCTAATCATAAAATCCCTAAAATTAAGCTAAACCTAAAAAGGAAAAGATTTATAATTAATTCTATTTACATAAAAGATTCAAGAAAGGAATTAGGAATCTGATTTTGATTTGATCTAGTCAACACTCCCCCTCAAGCTGGCTTGAAGATATCATTCATTGACAGCTTGCTTATTATGCTATCAAAAGTCTTCTTGGGTAATCCTTTAGTTAGAGCATCTGCTAATTGTTCCGTAGTTGGAACATAGGAGATGCAAATCTGTCCTCTCTCAATCTTTTCCCTGATAAAATGCTTGTCAACTTCAACATGTTTAGTTCTATCATGTAACACTGGATTATGAGAAATGGAAATTGCAGATTTGTTGTCACAATACAACCTCATTGGTGGAGAAATGGAAACTTTTAGTTCTTGTAGGATTTTCTCTACCCATAGTGCTTCACATATTCCATGAGCCACTGCTCTAAACTCAGCTTCTGCACTACTTCGTGCCACAACACTCTGTTTTTTACTCCTCCAACTAACCAGGTTTCCGCCAACAAAAGTACAATACCCAGATGTTGACCTTCTATCCATGACATTCCCAGCCCAATCTGCATCTGTATAAGCTTCTACTTGAAGATGTCCATGCTTTTTATAGAGTAACCCTTTCCCAGGCGACCCTTTCAAGTACCTTAGGATTCTAAAGACAGCATCCATGTGTTCTTGACCAGGTGAATGCATAAAACTTTACAACCAAGTAATCCCGTCTCTTTTAAAAGATTTAGGATGTACTTTCGTTGGTTCATAAAAATGCCTTCCTTAGACCTTGCAAATTCAATTCCAAGGAAGTATTTTAATGAGCCAAGTTCTTTGATTTCAAAAGCTTTGGCAAGCTTTTCTTTCAAGTCTTTTAGCTCCAAGCTATCATCACTTGTCAGAATAATGTCATCCACATATACAATTAAGATGGCAGTTTTATTAACTGTTGAATGTTTATAGAAAAGTGTATGGTCAACTTGACTTTGAGTATAACCAAGTTCCTTCGCCATCACTCGAAGTCATTCAAACCAAGCTCTTGGGGATTGTTTCAATCCATAGAGAGATTTCTTTAGTTTGCACACTTTATTCCTCCTTAGTTCAGCCTCAAATCCAGGTGGAAGTTTCATAAACACCTCTTTCTCTACTTCCCCATTCAGGAAAGCATTCTTTACATCCAATTGATGTAAAGGCAAATTGTAATTCGCAACAAGAGAAAGGAGAATCCGCATAGAGTTGAGTTTAGCAACTGGAGCAAAGGTCTCTTGATAATCTACTCCATAGGTTTGTGTAAATCCCCTAGCTACTAACCAAGCCTTATACCTCTCTATGCTTCCATTAGCATTGCACTTAATGTTAAAAACCCACCTGCAGCCAACCAATTTTGTATTCTGTGGCAGATCTACAATCTCCCAAGTTTCATTCTTCTTCAGTGCATGCCACTCTTCCATCACTCCTAATTTCCTATTGGGATCATCTAGTGCTTCCTCTATATTTCTAGGCTCAAACAGATTTGTAATTTTAGAAGTAAAAGCTCGATGTTTTTGAGAGAGATTTTGGTAAGAGACATAATTGGAAATAGGATGGTTGGTGCTGGTTTTGAGTACCTTTTTGGTGCAGGTTCTGGTTTCTTTCCTAAGGGCTATTGGCAAATTATTATTAGAAGTGACAATTTCAGATTTACCTGGAAGTTCCTGAAGTACTACAGTTGGGCCGTCTTCCGGGTTTTCAGATTGGGTTGGTATAGAGATGATGGGTTGGTCTCTATTCTTCTTGGGGTATTTTCGAACATAATATCGAAGCTCCTTTTCTGATTGTGGTATTTCTTTTTCTGTTTGTGTTTCAACTAATTTTGGCACAATTTCAGAATTGATTTCCACATCTTTTTTGGCAATTATTTTAGAATTTATTTGATCAGTGAAAGTTGTATCCTCAACATGTAAGATAAGAGTGGGTAAAGGTTCATGCAAAAAAATTTTTTCACATAGACTCTCCCCCTGAAGAATTTTTTTTTTGAAAAAATGTTTCATGTTCCAAAAAAGTAACATCCATGCTTACATGACATTTTTTTGTGTGTGGATTGAAACATTTATAACCCTTTTGACTTGGGGAATAGCCAATAAAAATGCATTTTTCTGCCCTTGGATCAAGTTTACTTCGATATGAAGGTGTATGTAAAAACACAGTGCAACCAAATACTTTTAAAGGTAAGTCAGAATGCAACCTATATGCTGGATAATTTTTTTTGAAAATATCCGACGTTGTGCAGTAATTTAACACACGTGTGGGCATTCGATTTATGAGATAGGCTGCTGTTAGGACAACATTTTCCCATTAATACTTTGGAACATTATCCTCAAACATAATGGCACGTGCTACTTCAAGAAGATGTTTATTCTTCCTTTCAGCAATGCCATTTTGTTGGGGTGTATTGGGGGGATGTAGATTGATGTTGAATACCTTTTTTTTGAAGAAATTCACCAAGATTTTTGTTAAAGAATTCAGTACCATTATCACTTCTTAGTATTGAAATTTTTGTGTCAAATTGAGTTTCTACCATTTTTGAAAAATACTGAAAAATTTTAGAAACCTCAGATTTTTCATGCATGAGATAGATCCAACATAGTCGTGTGTGGTCATCGATAAAAGTCACAAACCATTTCTTTCCAAATTGAGTTGTTATTTTCAATGGACCCCATACATCACTATGAATCAACTGGAAAGGTTTAGATGCATGATAATGTTGAGAGTAATAAGGAATTCTATGACTCTTTTGAACGAATACAACTTTCACATTTAAGTAAGGAAGAATCAATATTTTTAAACAAACTTGGAAACAAATGTTTGAGATATGGAAAACTAGGGTGTCCTAGTCTATTGTGCCAGAGAATTATTTGGTCCTTTATAGGCATAGAACTTATACCACTAAATCCTTGAGCTATTTTATCCTCCGAAATATCCTCAAAGTGATAAAGCCCATCCATCATCTTAGCATTAAGTCCGGTCATAAAAAATACCATGAATGTCAAAGAATGTTACAACAAATTTGAATCCTTGCAGATTTTACTAATAGAGAGAAGATTACAAGAAAGCTTTGGTACATGTAGGACATTTCTTAGGTCAATGTTTTTGGACAGTTTAATTGTACTTTTTCCAGCAATAGATGAAAAACTACCATTAGCAACTCTAATTTTTTCATTTTCAAAGCAAGGAGAGTAAGTTTTAAATAAAGGGGAGAGGCTGGTCATATGGTCAGATGCACCTGAATCGACAATCCATGGTGCATTCAAGTTTGAGGTGCAGTTAAGGGACATAGGAATACTAAAATTACCTGTTTGAGCCAAAGAACCACTAGGAGTACTAGATACAGAACTGGAATTTAACAGCCTTATGAGCTGCTCAACCTGTTCCTTACTCAATAATTTTTCAGCTTCGTGAGCAACTGGGTAAGAATGTATTTTGGGACTAGGTTTGCTGCCTTTAAGATGTGCTGGTTTTTCATGAATCTTCCAGCAAGTTTCTCGAGTGTGACGAGGTTTATTGCAGTGGTCACACCAAAGATTGGAGGGGTGCTTCTGATTTGATGAACTTTTAAGTGCAGCAGGTGCCACTAAAAGTGCATTAGACTCCAAAGAGGTCTGTTCAGTCTTGCATTTTCCCATCATCACAGCTCTACGAGATTCCTCTCTTCTAACTTCAGCAAATACTTCTCCAATTGAGGGTAGGATTGCTCTTCCAATAATTCTGCCACGAACTTCATCTAGCTCCACGTTGAGGCCTGCAAGAAACTGGAATATCCTCCCTTCTTCCACTGTTTGTTGGTGGTGTTTGGCATCAGCGGCTGAATTCCACTTGTAGTTATTGAAGTGGTCAAGATCCTGCCACACCCGCTTCAATGTGTAGAAATATTTGGTGACATTGTCACTCCCTTGTTGAATTTCTCTAGCTTTTAGAGTAAGTTCATAAATCTGGGATTTATTCCCAAGATCAGAGTACATCTCCTTGACACTATCCCACAATTCTTTGGCTGTGGTATAGTACATGTAGTTACTGCTGATATCCTCCTCCATTGAGTTCACCAGCCATGTCATCACCATGGAATTTTCGGTATCCCACACATGATATTGTGGGTCAGTGATGTTAGGCTGGCTTCGCTCACCAGTGAGATATCCAATCTTCCCTCTTCCACGGATATACATCTGAACTGATTGAGACCACCTAAGGTAGTTTGACCCATTGAGTCGAAATATGGTGATCTGAACTGAATGGGAGTCACCACTAACTAGTATCCGTTGCTCAGATTTGAAATCTGATGGAGTAGGAGTGGTGTTCTCCTTCTGTTCAGGATTAATGACTGAGGAACTGTCAGCCATAGCTATAAATCAGAGGCACAGTGCAGAGATCCTGCTCTGATACCAAATTGAAGTGTTTGAATGTATTATATTGGAAACCTTTCAAGCTAATCAATACTTGATGCATTATTTTCAATATTCTTGAGTTGAGTACAGTCCAATTGAAATGAAAGAAAGTTACATGATATATTCAACCAGGTCAGAAAGAAGCTTTTCCCCTTCTTGTATTGATATTTGGAATTTGGAAACATTAAGGTACTAGTTATATAGAATGCACCTCAATATAATTTTCATAGGCAAGATACTTAACATTGTAAAATGATCATTCACTCTAAGAATGGTGGGAATAAACTAAACCTGCCAAAGGCATAATATGGAAGCACCCAAAAACATAATATAGGCATAGTATATATGACAATAGTTAATAGCAGCAAAATATTGAAGAGAAGACAGAACAATTGAACACCTAAGTTTTACAAAAATACTTACATATTCACCCAAGTTATAATTGCCATAGAAGCTTCCTAATGCACATTTTAATGGTTGAATCCATCGTTGACTATAGTAGTTAGCTATCTCTTGATGCCCCTGGAAAATCTATTTGAATTAGTATCCATAAGAAATTATATGAGATAAAGCAGTTTCAAATATCAATACCTATATATCCATCAAGTTTATGTTACCTTCATAGAGAGTGTAGCTGCAACTCTTCTTCTTTTAGCCTTCTCCGAGTATATGACAGTCTTGAATTTGAAGTAATAACAGAGAGGAAGGTAGCTTTTCTCCTGCCATATTCTCCAACCTGAAGTAAGTTATAAAGAGAAATAGAGTAACTATACCAAGGTGAAGCTACAACAGAAATCACTTCTTTTGATTGAATGAAGTTAATGTAAGTATGGTTTGTATTGTGTAAAGATTATGTGGCGAAATCATAGCCATCTGGGCACTGGTACCTCGGAGAAGCTACTGCAGAAGATGGTGAAAACAGTAAATTTGATTCATCCATTGTTTAATATATCTAAAGAAATTCTTAAATGCACGAAAGAAGACATAGACTGTCTTTCAATTTTTATTTCATGGTAACTAATTCTTATAGTCCTCTGCAAATGCAATTCTATTGAAAAAATACAAGTGTTAATAAGTGTCACGTGTGCATGTGTGAATTTATTGTGGTAGCATGTGTTAATCACTAATCATGAAGATTAGAGAATTACCTGCTCAGAAATCTCTGTTCAGACGAATTTAATGGTGGGGATGTGGGAAATTTTAGGCCAGATTAGTTGATGCTTGTTCTTGCAGTGTTCTTCCAGCAAAGGACACTGTTTAATTTGAAGTAGCAAGAGAGAGGGAGGCAGCTTTTCTCCTTCCATATTCTCCAGCTTCTGGCAGAATGAAATGTGCAATTGTTGAAGGGAGGTGAGGCAGAGAAGCTCGTTGCACTCCAATGTCTCCAGATTATCGAAGCACCATATCTCAAGAGTGGTAAGGGAGGGAATATGGGGCAGCAAACCCACCTCTGGGTATGACTTTATGTTCTTACACCCATAACCATAAATTCTTAGATGAGTGAGGGCCTCCAAATTGGCCATCCATGATAGATCCCTCATTTGTTCCTCACGAATTCCCACCTCAAGTGATTTCAAGTTAGGCGGCAAACCAGCCTCTGGCAACCTGCAAATGTTTGGGCAACAAAATATCTCGAGAGAATGTAAACTTGGGAGTAGACTATTCATGTCACGTGGTAATGCCTCCAACTTGTAGCAATGTGTGATGCTGAGATGAGTCAAGTTGGGTGCAGCCAGTCCTTCTCCTGCAAATGACACTAATTTGGAGCACCCACTGATTATGAGACGTTGAAGAGCAGCATGTGGTGCCTCTGACATTGAGATTGATTCCAGATTCCCACACTGTGATATCTGGAGAGAGTGTAAACTTGGGAGTAGACTATTCATGTCACGTGGTAATGCCTTCAAATTGTAGCATTCTATGAGGCTGAGATGAGTTAAGTTGGGTGCAACCAGTCCTTCTCCTGCAAATGACACTAATCTGTGGCATTCATAGATGGAGAGACTTTGAAGAGCAGCGTGTGGTGGCTTTGACATTGAGACTGATTCCAGATTTCTACACCATGATATCTCGAGATTCTTGAGATTGGGAAAGGCATCCAACGACAAGGAGGTCAGTGAATGACAGCTGTCTTCTATTTGTAGCTCTACCAGATCATACTTCTGCTTCTGTTGCTCAGGGAATTCTAGTTTTCTACAGCTATGGATTTTCAGCTTTTGCAAAGATTTGAGAAAACAATTGGCCGGAAAGGATACATGAGAGTTATACCCTGAGATGTGTATTTCTTGGAGGCAACTTAGATGGTTCATGCTGATCATTGCTTTCAATGCAGACTCTTTCTCATATTCACATCCCCTAATTGATAAAGTATCCCCATCAAGAAACATAGATGCGGGGAGCCATTCTATAGAGGAGTTATATATACATAGTTTGCGAACTTTGGAAACATCCGACAAAGAAGAAACGATTCTGAAGAATACCTGATTAAGCATCTCTTCCTTCAACATTCGGCAATTTCTTATATGAAGAATCATAAGTTGAGGAAAAGCTTTTGAGTCAGGTAAGTGCCACTCCTCCCAACGTGCCATATCATCAAATTCCAATCTCTCCAGCGAGGGAAACGGTGTAATATGCAAAGAATGATGATCTCCTTCATTCTTGTAAAACTCGCCGCCAATACTCCTCAGCTGATGGAAGCGTTGAATGCTTAGGGACTTAAGAGATGGCAGCTGTCCAAGTGAAGGCAGCATGCAGCAATGGTCACAAGACTCAAGAGATACACTTGTCATGTTTTGGTAGGAACAATGCCCAATCCAATTTGGAAATATGGTACCCTTGTATCCCTTGATTTTCAGCTCTTTCAACCCACTGTGCATTTGCAAGTTATCGAGCATGTCTCTTTCTTTTTGTGTGCTTGAAACCAAATCATTACTTGGAGACCATTCCAAGCATAATTCATCAATGTGCTTCTTATCCATTATCCTTGCGCTCTTTGCTTCATTCACATCAACAATATTCTCCAACTTCTTAATCTCAACGGATCCATGAAGATTTACAAGCCCTCCTAACTCTTGGATTCCATTCTCTTCGTGCTTGCCCACGATAAAGTAACTTAAAACGTGCAATTGATTCAATTTGCTCATTTTTCTGGGCATTTCTTCCAAAGAAGTTCCTCTAATATCAATATGCCGCAAACTCACAAGATTATGCAAACCACTAGGCAGTGTAGTTAGCTTAGAACAATGATTCAACTTCAATGTTTGCAAATTAGACAACTTGCACAAAGACTCGGGCAATGTCTTAATATTAGTGCAAGAGAGATCCAAGTAGCGCAGATGGATCAATTCTCCTATTGAATCATGCACCACATTAAGTTTACTAAAGGATAAAGCTCTCAAGTATTTACACTTTGATAATATGTCACAAGTTGCCGCTTCAATGTTGCAGTTGGGAGATATGAAATCGCCAAACAATAATAATGTTCTCAAAGATTCTACTTTAGAAATCAAATTAAGAAGTTTTGAGCTACAATGACGTAAGTTTACACACAAATGCCGGGTTTGAATCCTTATCTCCTTCTCTTCACCAAGTTCTTCTGAGTTGCAATAGAAATCCCCAGCAAGGAATATTGCTAAGTCATGCAAGAGATCGTGCATCACAAAATAATCATCACCGTCTTTAATCTTCGTGAAAAATAATCTGCAAGTTAGTTCATCAAAACACTCACAACCAACTTCTTCGAAACTCTCTCCTCTCTTTGGTAGTGGTAAAAGATCTTCTGCCATCCACAAAAGGATTAATTCATCCTTCTCAAATTTATAATCCTTGGGATATAAAGCACAATAAACAAAACAACGCTTTAAATGTGGAGGAAGATGGAAGTAACTTATCAGTAATGCTGGGATAATCTTACTCTTCTGCACAGAAAATCCCCAAATATGACTCGTTAGTATCTTGTTCCATTCCTCAACATCGTGCTTTGTACGTAACAAGCGTCCAAGTGTTTCTGCAGCTAATGGCAAGCCATCACACTTCTTGACAACCTTTCTACCTATTTCTTCAAGTGCTGCACTCCCATTTGATTCTGGAAAAGATGCATTGTTAGCAAACACTGACCAACAATAGTCTTCTGACAACCCTTTCAGAAAATAAGGGCGACAGTTCTGAACTGCTAGAGCAACATTTTTCCCGCGAGTAGTCAGAAGAACAATACTTCCTTTCTTCCCATATTGGAAAGGGGTCATAAAATTACTCCATTTGTCTCCATCATCACTCCAAACATCATCCAGAACAATAAAGAATTTCTTGTTCAACAATTTTTCTTTCAAAGTATGGTGAAGTGAATTGAAGTGCTCAACACCTTGAGTATTTGGAGAGATCTCCTTTATAACATTCTTTGTAGTCTCAGCAATATCAAAATTTTCTGAAACACAAACCCATGCTTTCAGATCAAATCCCTTCATGAACTCCTCCTCTTTGTTGTAAACTGATTGGGCTAATGTTGTTTTACCAACTCCACCTATGCCAACAATAGCAAACACAGACAGCTGATGCTCATTGTTGTCATTCAGCATCTTGAATAAGGCATTCTGGTCATCCTCCCTGCCATACACACTCCCTCTTACAAGAGAACTGGACGGAGTCCTCCATGATGAGCTACCAGTGGGAATCTTTTCAAGACCAAGGAAATCTTTTTGTTTTCAAAGATCCTCAATTCTTGTAACCACCGCTTCCATCTTGTCGACCATGTCATCTCTATCTCGGTTGATGAAGAAGCTAGGGGACCACCAGGAAGAACTTTGCTCCTTTTGAGTGGCGGCTTTCGTGAAGACAGCGTCCAACAAGTCCTCAGCATAGTAAACAGCATCCCTGAGACTATCAAGCCACTTCCTCACAGATGGATTACCGAACTGCTTCAACTCAGCATCAGCAACAAGAGCTTCAGCACCCAACAGAGCAGTCTTCAGCCTTTCAACCAATCCAGGGCCAAGTTTCTTGCCCAGGACCAAGTTGACAGCATCAGTTGTAAGGAACCTGTCAAAGAGAACGTTAATGAAACCAGAGAGGAAAGCTCCACCAACAAGTGCAGCAGCCATGATATGATCTCAACAAGTGATAAAAAAATTTAAGATATGAAGGAGAAGAGTGAAAAATGCAATGCTTGCAGGCTTTGTAACCGAACTGTGTGTTGGTGTATCAAAGCTTATAGTGAAGAAGTAGTTCTCAATAATTTGTTAGCAACAAGACAAAGACAATAATTGACTAAACAGGGATCTGAGGGGCCTCATAAAAAGTTGGTATCGTTAGTGGGAATGCCTTGCTGGCTCTTTACTAATTTTATGTGTTTGATTGTTATTTTGCAATATGGAAGTGTCATGCAACGTAATTTTCAGTTTTGCCTTTAATCCTAACTGTTGTTAACTTTTATTTCCAAAACAAGACATGTGATTGAAAGACGTTCAGTTGTAGTTTTGTGGAAATTTTGTGTTTTGTATTTCTCCTCAGATACCTTATCATTATCATAATGAGCCATTTCTGGTAAATTTTGGCAAAGTAATGAAGCTGAAGTTAAGCAATGCTCACTTTCTCAATTATTAAGGCATACTTCGTCGTCTAGCACCTTTGTTTGGGTAAGAAATTGCTTTGGTCTTTGTATTATACTTTTTGGTCTCTAATGAATCATAACACTCCACTCTTTTGAATTATTAATCAGTGTAATGCAACAATTTTAGTCCATACCATGTAAGTTTTATTTTCTTTAATTTGTAGTACGAACTACGAAGTAGTAGATAAGATATGGTGTATGTGATGTGATGAAGAGCTGCTCCTTCAAATAATTCATCTTCATTCACTGTATTCCCTTTTTGATTGTGTGGTGCTCCAAACTTGTTAAAGACATTCACTTCAAGTCCTCCCAGCTGGCTCACACTAACTTTGTCCTTGATTCTACTTTATTTGATGGATGCAACATAATTGCATCTTGTGAAAAGTTTCAATTGTTATAGGCACAGGTTCAATAGTACTACTATACTAGTCTCTCTCAAATGCATCAAATATTAGTAGTTAATTAGTTATGGTATTTGAAGTTTTGAACTATTACTAGTACTTATCAAGCAGTGTTATGTATGTAGTTGCAGAGTTTTTTCTTTCTTTTTTTCTCCCATATATATATAAACAAAAACACTAAATTTTCAATTTTTTTAGTACATAAAATACAAAGAAGAAAAAAACATAAAAAGACAAAAGACGCCTAAAATAATTATTTTTAATAAAAGGAAATAATGCATGCAATGAAATGAATTTGTGGCGAAGAGAGTTATTTATAGGTGCTTAAAATGTTGGCAATTGATGCCTAATGCTAAATAGTGCTTTTAATTCCATGAAAGAAGTAAGAAAAATTGCAAGTTGAGAAGGTTTCAACTTTTCTCATAAGATATTTTTCTCACTCTTTTTCTCAATTGTAAGACCAGATGCAAAGTTTAAGAACTCACATGATGTTCAAGGCAGAGGTAGTAAGCTTGACACTGGCAGCATCCACAAGCATGATAGCCACCTTCACATCTTCATAAACCATCGATCACTAATTACAAAGATGCTTGTACTTTGTAGGCTTTGCAATTCTCATAATTTCTTGGCAGGACTGTTAACAGAAAGATATTCATGTTAGTCTGTTTCCCAATAATAAATAACTTCTACTTCATCATGTATAGTATCTTGTTTCTCAGTTTATATTTTTTTCACCTTAAGAGTTGTTTGTTTAATCTTTAGATAATATTATTGGTATACATTTTCATCTTTCAATGTTCTGTGCAATAAAAAAATATATTCCAGCAACATACCCCAAACAGAAGCCAAGTTAAGAAATGTGGCTTATAGATATTGATTATTATCATTATTATTATTTTTAGTATATTGATTTTTTCTTGGACTATACTTGGGACATGCTACTGTGGTTTAAACACAGCATCAGTAACGCTCTTTTGATGATTTACTAGCAAAAGAAACGCTATTTGTGACAACATAAGAAATTTCATATTGGAATTGCTTTTGGCCTCAGTATTATACCCTCCCCTTTTTTCAGTATGAAAGATAAATCTTCCAAAATAACTGTGGTACTCCTAACTTGAGGAAGGTTTCAGCATATGTGACACATTCATGTTGATTTTTTTATTATTATTGTTGGATGTGTAACCACTTTCTTCTTCTCAAAAACATTAAACAGAGTGAACTTTTCGAAGAAAGGAATCATAGTAAAAATACAAGACATAAGACAATATGATAGTGCAAAATTGATGAAGAAAATAATCAATTTTCTAGAAGAAAAAGACAATATATATATTACTCCCACAAAACACGTAGGTCTAAATATAGTAATATATTAAAAGAAAAACCAAAATAAGTCTATAGGATGAACTTCTTGATTCCTTTCTCTGATTGCTTGCTATTCTACTCTTCCCTATTTGTAGCCAATTTTCCTATTCTACTCTTCCCTATTTGTAGCCAATTTTCCTATATACTGAAAAGGATGAATCGACAAAAATATAATAATAAAAAATTAACAAGAATAATAAAAAAAATAAAAAAATAAGTTGTGTCTCTTGTTAGTGTCTTTGTACACAATGTCTCTATCCATGTCTCATCTGTCAAACACGATTTTGTGTTTCTGTGTCCTTATCTTAGTGTCCTGTCCCTGAAAACAAACGCAGCCTATGTAAACGCTCTCTGTAGGCATGGTACATGATAGAGCTCAATGACGTCGTTTGATTCATGTAGCCGACTCCACCTAGTAGGATAAGGCTTTGTTGTTGTGGTTATTGTTTTGTTGTTGCCTTGCATGCCTACCATGACAACAGCAATCTCAGCTTTTTTTTTTTTTCAGCAACCTCAGCCAATGTCTATAGCATTTTTTATTATATAAAACTAAGGAGCATGAATCTGCATATCAATCATGGTCATATGGTAGTAATAATATAAGGTTAAAATCTTTTGGCAATAGACAAGCCTTCACCTGATGATAGCTAGCTTATCTATGAGGTTGCTTTAAAAAATAACTCATTACAGTTTTAAATATGTGATGCTTTGGGACTAATGATTTTTGTATTTTTATTTCTGATAGTTGATACAGAATTGAAAGTTGAGGAAGCTTTCAAATGTTGCACAACCAAATTTAATCATGTATAGAACTATAGGAAATTACTGCATTGGGCGCTCATGATGATTCTTTTATTGGATTGCTGGATGTAAATATTATCTTCTTCTCAGAGAAATACAGATCACAAAACTCTCTATTGTGAGATAAAAACCAAGAAAATTTTCCAAAGAAAGTGGTACAAGCTTCATTATTATCTCAATGTGAGAGTTAAGAACTCAAGAGAAGGTAAAAAGCTTCATTATTATCCGAATCAAAGGAACAAAATAAACAAGTCTCAGAACTTACAAGCACTGACCACATATTCTACAGAAGAAAATGGTCAACCAAAAGATTAAATTAATGAAACTTTCTGGCAGTTCTACCACAGAGCTTTGAGTGAAGAATCTCCAGTTAAAATTTCAGTTCAATATCACTAGATTTTACCATCCGATCATGCACTTGATGAAAACAAGTTGCTGATGAAAAAATCTGCTGAGATGAAAATAGCACCTCCTCTCAAGTTTTCTTCTATTTGCTCAACTGGTGTAGTTAGGTTAGTAGCCTGTTGTAAAGAACCTGTTTGATAAATACAAAAGAATATGAAAATTTTAATAAATGGAAGTACAGCACAACCAATCTTCCTTTGTATGATCTCATCTTCAAAGAGACAAAATCAGTTTGAGGAAACTTGACAAAGAAATAACAATATTGCAGTGAAAATTGAAGCTGACATAAACAAATAAAGAAAAAACTAATTCCATAAACAATATTCTTGTTTTATCTTTATCATTATTAACCAAATTATATCACTTTGCTGTTAATTATAGTGGCAAAATCTACTGTCCAAGGTGGCAAGGCTCTTGTATCTCAAAATTTGTGGCCATGCAAAGCAGAAAAGCAAACATCAGACCCAATGTTGAAAACTAACAAATTTGAATATAAATATACAAATTTTATAAATATATAAAATTGTTAACCGTCAATGTTCAAAGGTATTGTAACGAAAAGTACATTATACAGATTTCAAAAACAGTTAAAGAACCAAATTTACGTTGCTATATACAACTTAGTTCAGCATAAACATCACACAGTGGCAAAGGCCATTTTGTCATGAAGTGCATATAACTAATTCCTTCTCAATTCAAGCTTTCATAACTTTTTCCTTTTTTCCAAATAAAACAGCAAAGTAAATTCTAAAGTATAATGGAGTAATCATACCAACCTGCAGCTAAAAATAGAAACCACCTCTTCTGACTCCTAACATACAACTCCACTGCCTCGAACAAACTCAGGATTATTAATTCCTACACATATGGTGAAATCCTAGCCATATGCATCCTTTTACCTCTGAGCGAGGAGGGATCTGCAAAGACGGTCAAAACAGTAAATTTGATTCATCCATTTGTTTAATACATTTAAGTATCATAAATAGCAATGAGTTCTTCTCAGATTAACAAAGGATATTTCTGTAAGTATAACTACAAACAGGGGAATCATAAATGAAAGAAAACAATACAACACTTTCTTCTTTTAAGAGAAACGAAATTTATGCATGATGGATTTAATTGTAGTTGCATGAGAAACAAGAAGATTAGAGAATGACCTACCAACTCTCCATAGAAGCACTTCGTTGGTACCAATTTGAATGGAAGGGATGTGGGAAATTTTGGGCCAAATTTGTTGATGCTTGTTCTTGCAGTGTCTCAGCAAATAACACTGGTCAATTTGAAGTAGCAAGAGAGAGGAAGGAAGCTTTTCTCCTGCCATATTCTTCAGCTTATTACACCCTTCAATGTGTAATTGTTGGAGGGAGGTGAGGCTGAGAAGCTGGTTGCACTCTAATGTCTCCAAATTACTAAACCGACTGATCTTCAAAGTGGTAAGAGAGGGAAGGTGAGGCAGCAAACCGGCCTCAGGAAATGACTTCACATTCTCACTGCCATAACCTTCAATGATAAGATGAGTGAGGGTGTCCAAGTTGCCCATCGACGATAGACCCCTCCATTGTTTCCCAATAATAAGCTGTTTCAGGTTAGGCGGGAAACCAACCTCTGGCAACCTACAAATTTCCTGGCAGCCCTCTATCTCGAGAGACTGTAAACTTGGGAGAAGAGTATTCATATCATGTGGCAATGCCTTCAACTTGGTGCAGAAGCTGACCTCAAGATGAGTCAAGTTAGGTGCAGCCAGTCCATTTCCTGTGAATGACACAAAATTGGGGCATTTAAAGATGGTGAGACGTTGAAGAGCAGCATGTGATGGCTCTGACAATGAAACTGATTTCAGATTCTTGCACCCTGATATAGTGAGAGTCTTAAGATTGGGGAAGTCATCCAACGACAATGAGGTCAGTGAATCACAGCTTTCTTCTATGCATAGCTCTAGTAAACTGTATTTCTGCTGTTGCTGGGGGAATTTCAGCTTGCTGCATCTCCATATTCTCAGAGTTTGCAAAGATTTGAGGCAATTTAGATGGTTGACACCCATTACCTGAAGTACAAACTCTAGAATAGATTCACATCCCTTAATTGATACCATATCCTCCCTAATAAGTGACATCTCAGACCCTCCTTCATAATCTTTATGTATATCTAGTCTGCGAACTTTTGAAACATCCCACAAAGAAGAAATGATTCTCAAGAATACCCGTTCAAGCATATCTCCCTTTAACACCGGACAATCTCTTATATGAAGATTCGTGAGTCGAGGAAAAGTTTCTGAGTCAGGTAAGTGCCACACCTCCCAACATGGCATGTTATTGAACTCCAAAATCTCCAATGAGGGAAACGGTGCAAGAAGCGAAGAATGATGATCGCCTTCATTCTTGTAAAACTCCATGCCAATACTCCTCAGCTGATGAAAACCTTGAATGCGGAGGGACTTAAGAGATGGCAGCTGTCCAAGTGAAGGCAACATGCAACAATTCTTGCAAGACTTCAGAGATACATAAGTCATGTTTTGGTAAGAACAATACCCCATCCAATTTGGAAATATTGTACCCTTGTATCCCCTGATTTGCAACACTTCCAAGCCATGGTGCGGTTGCAAGCTGTCGAGTATATCTCTTTCAGTTTGTGTGCTTGAAACCATATAATCACCTGAAGACCATTCCAACACTAAGTTGTCAATGTGCTGCTTATCTATTATCCTTGCACTCCTTGCTTCTTTCACATCAAGGACATTCTCCAATTTTTGAATCTCAAAGAATCCATGAAGATTTAATAGCTCTAATTCCTGGATTCCATTATCTTTATGCTTGCCCACGATAAAGGAGCTTAATGTGTGCAGGTGTTGCAATTTGCTCATTCCTCTTGGCATTTCTTTCAAATGAGTACCCGAAATATCGAGATGTTGCAAATTCACAAGTTTATGCATGCCATTGGGTAACATAGTCAAACTAGAACAACATTCCAGCTTCAATGTTTGTAGATTGTACAAGTCACACAATGATTCTGGCAGTGTCCTAATACATGTCCTAGAGAGATCCAAGTAACGCAAATAGGTTAATTCACCTATTGATTCAGGCAATACATTAAGTCCTTGGAACCACGGAAGTGTCAAAACTCTCAAATATTTGAGCTTCAATATTGGAGTACATGTTACATCATCAATGTTATCTGACTTTGAAAAGACATTAGTTGACAAAAATGTCCTCAAAGATTCAACTTTACTGATGGAATTAAAATTTCTTGAGACTAGATTCGAACTTTCATAAGACAAATGACGAGTTCGAGTATACACATTCACTGCATCACCAAGCTCTTCAAATCTACCATAGAAGTCTCCAGCAAGGAACAATGCTAAATCATGTAAAAGGTCATGCATCACAAAGCTCTCAGAATCATACTGATCATGTCTTTTGAAAAACAACCTAGAAGCTAGTTCATCAAAACATTTGCTACCAACTTCTAGTAAACTCTCTCCTCTATTTGGTGGCCTTAAAAGATCTTCGGCCATCCATAGCAAAATTAGTTCATCTTTACAAAAACAATGATCTTTGGGATACAATGAACAATAAACAAAACAACGTTTTAAATGTGCAGGAAGATGAAAGTAACTGATTAATAATGCTGGAATAATTTTACTGTTTTTCACAGAAAATTCCCAAATATCACTTACTAATACAGCTTCCCATTCCTTAACATCATGTTTTGTTCGCAACAAGCTTCCAAGTGTTTCTGCAGCTAATGGCAACCCCTTACACTTCTTGGCTATCTTTCTACCGATTTCTTCTAGTTTTGGATCCCCATTTGATTCTGGAAAACAAACATTGTTTGCAAACACTGACCAACAACAATCCTCAGACAACTCACTGAGAATGTAAGGGGGACAAGTTTGGACTACAGAGGCAACCTCTTTGACACGAGTTGTTACAAGAATTGTACTTCCCTTTACCCCATATTGAAAAGGGGTTCTAAATTTCTTCCAGACATCACCATCATCACTCCAAACATCATCTAACACAATAAAGAACTTCTTTTCAGACAACTTTTCCTTCAGTTCAAGTTGAAGTGAATTGAAATCCTCTACATTACAAGCAGTTTGACCTATAATATTCTTTGTAACCTGAACAACATTAAAGTCTTCAGAGACACAAACCCATTCTTTGACTTGAAAACCCTCCATCAACTTTTCATTATTGTACAGCCATTGTGCTAAAGTTGTTTTGCCAACCCCACCTATGCCCACAATGGGAATCACAGACAACTGATGTTCTCTGTTATCATTTAGTATCTTGATGATTTCCTGTTGGTCCTTTTCCCTGCCAAGGATATTACCTTCCACCAGAGATGTGGATGGAATTCTCCATGACAAAAAGTCCCTATAGGAACTCTTTTCAAGACCAAGGAAATCTTTTTGTTTTACAAGAAATTCTATTCTTCTCACCACCCCTTCCATCTTATCTACAATCTTCCTATCCCGGTCGAGGAAGCTAATAGGCCAGAAAGAACGTACCTCCTTTTGAGTGGCGGCTTTGGTGAGGACAGCGTCCAGCAAGTCATCAGCCACATAAACAGCATCCCTCAGACTGTTAAGCCACTCCCTCACAGAAGGATTGTCCAATTGCTTGAACTCAGCATCACCAACCAGAGCTTCAGCTGCAAGCAGAGAAATCTTCAGCCTTTCAACTAAGTCAGGACCAAGCTTCTTGCCCAAGACCAGGTTGACCGCATCCGTTGTAATGAATCTGTCAAAGACAACGTTAATGAAGCCAGAGAGCAAAGCTCCACCAACAAGTGCACCAGCCATGATATAATCTTAGCAACAGCAAAGTGAATGGATTTTCAGACAAAGGTAAGAGAACAATGGTGTCAAGGCAGTGAACTCTATGGAGTTGCAAGCTGGCTTTGATCTAATAATTCTTCTTTGAAGTCCACGGACACTAGTCTTTGTGAAAATTAATTAATTATATAAAAGTGGCTAAATAAACAAGGAACATCATGTTGCAGCACATGCATGTATTAAAATATCATGGCAATATATATTATGTTATGAGGTTATTAATAATAACAATAATGGAAATAACATATAAAAATTATAGGAACATGCAGGTGCACATGAATCATGGTAACAATCTATTCTTAATATATAAAAGTAGATACATAAGTATGCACCACATTATTTTTTGAGACTTTTCTTTCCTTCTACTAATGCCATGTCAGCAATATTGCTTATTTGGCACAACTTTAGAATCAATCTCTCAATTCTTGCCAAATCAACTACTATTTTCAAATCAGCAAAAAAATAAAATATACAAATAAAAAACTAAAAAATAGAATCTAATAAATTTGTAACCTCCAAATACCTTGAATTTATATTCCTATATTTATTATATCTTACCGTTATAAACAATATAATAAATTTATAACCGCAATAATTAATTTATAAATTAAAAGTATAAAAAATGAAAATTATATTTTATTATTATAATTATGTTATACCTCAAATAACATAGTCTCCTATATTGGTCGCGAGTTCGAGTTTTTGTATCTTTGGTGAAAAAAAATCATTTTAATTTTTACTTATTATTAAAAACAAATTCTATTTTATTTTACCAATATGAATTTTTAAAAGAATATTTGAAAACTAAAAAAAAATAATTTTATTAAAAGAGTATCAAAACGAAACTAAAAAATATATGATATTAGACATACATTTTCATATTAGATACATTTGTAGTATATAAAATGCATCATGCTTATTTTTTTTTTACTAAAAATGTTTAACTTTTAACTTTTGTTACGTATATTTGTACATATAAGATACATCATGTACAAATCTAAATATATAATTATTACAATAATTATGTTGACCGCAACTCCATAAGTTTAGGCCATTGACTACGTCAATTGCATTACCAACTTTAGAATAATTATTATTTGGTACAACTTTAGAATCAACCACGCAATTCTTGCCAAATAAACTATTATTTTCAAATCAGCAAAAAATAAAATATACAAATAAAAAACTAAAAAATAAAATCCAATAAATTTGTAACCTCCAAATACATTGAATTCATATTCTTATATTTATTATATCTTACCGTTATAAACAATAAAATAAATTTATAACCGTAACAATTAATTTATTAATTTTTATAAATAACTCACTAATAAACATCCATATTACAAATGTCATAATAATATTATTAATTATAATAAATTTTACGTTATAAGTATTTAAATTTCATACCATTTAAACTACATATATAAGTCTCTTATCATTATTCCTTTACATAACATCAAATTTAGCACAAAAAAATTATTTTCGAACTGCATATCTCAAACTTACTCAATAGAGCATCATTCTCTCATAGCAGAACGATTAGATCTAATGGCCATGCAATGAGAATCTGATGATCAGGTATGACAAAAAAAAACATGTGTTGCATCATACATTCATACTTACTCAAATACCATATACCTAATGATAACATAAATTGAATATTGAAATAGAAAAAGATCTTCACAATTTTAGCAACTATAAACAAAATTTATGACAAATTAGGATAGAATTGTGTTAAATGTAAAAAATGTCAGAAGAAAGCATATATAAAAAAAGAAACAACTACATTTGTGGCACATGTAATCAAACACCACATATCCAATAATAAGGTAACTCTATATACTTTTCATAATCTCATCTATCAAATTATTAGTTGTTAACCCAATAATTATTTTAGGTTCAGAATTCAATTAAAGATTTTAGATCAAAGTGTTACAACAACTTTTGTACTATTTGATGGCGATGCAAAAAACTTATTGGATTGCTTTAAATCTAATGACATTTCAGAAAAATAATGACATTGAAATACCACCCCATCAAGAAATTCAGAAGAAAGAAAACCATATAAATTCAAGACACATCTTTGGAAGAAGAACATACATATAAAGATGGAACCAAATAACACAATAGAAAGTGCATCAAACTCAACAATTCATAAAGAACAAGTCTTCACAAGAATCTACGACAAAAAGAAGAAAGCACTAAGTCTAACAACCAACAAAAGAAAGAAGGACGAGCGCCACATAAGATGATAAGTCCCTCAACTAAAACAAATGCAAAAATCAAACCACTAAATAAAAATATTACTTTGTACAACTCTAACATTCAAATCTATTGTATTACAAATTATTTAAAATAAAACACTTTTTAAATTTAACTTCAATTTACACATATTTAATTTATTTTAACAAAACATAACAATTTTTAATATTTATTATATACTATTATTAATTTACCGTCCTGCGCATCGCGCGGGTCTCATTCTAGTATAAAGTTAAAAAATGTTGTGCCAATAGACAATGTCTTTACATCTTCACGTGTACCTGTCTTCCAAGTTATTTTTAAGGTGAAAACTCATGTGCGGTCAAATTTACATGAAGTTGATAGCTAAGAACTGTTAAATAATTTGAATGATTTAATTAAATTTTTATCTAACGGCTCTTAGTTATCAACTAACTTGACTGCACCTGAGTTTTTATCTATTCTTAAAAATAAATTCTACGCATTGATGTCTTATACTGGGTTTGTTTTGAACTGACAATTTTTTTGTTTTTAATTATCACAGAAATGCAATAAAATTGCAACTTGAGAAACGGTTTCAACGGTTGCCAAACCAAAGTAGTAAACTAATAATATAATTTTCTATTTTTTTATTGAGTAGCCATGCTTCATATTCAAATCTATTTCTCTATTTATTATTACTACTATTACCTATTTATCTATTTATAATATATTAGAAGAAAAACTAAAAATTCTAAAACCATCTTTAGATATTTGATATTTCTCTATTTTGACACATAAAAATATTTTTTAGATAGCATATCCTTCTATCTTTGTATTATGTTATAAGATTTTTATTACATTTTATTCTCTTGTAATTTTCTATCTTTACATTATGTTATAGAATTCTTTTTTTAGTCTTATGTGTTAATGTTGCAAGTGTGAGGAGTACATAAAATTAGTCCCACGAAAATAAGGAAGATGAAGAGTTTATAAGATGCGATACTTATTAACTTGCTATTTTAAGGTTTTTAGTTAGATGTGGTGTTTTCTTATCTTATGTTTTCTTACTTGGTCTCGGTGATGAACACTTTGGATTTTATTTGTAATTTGTGAAAGTTTTAAACTCTAACAAACTATTAATAAGTTTATTTTTAAAAAATCTTTCACTGGCGATGGTTAAGTAGAGAAAGACTATCTCTGAAAATGATTGTCATAAAAAAAAGTAATTGTAGTACTAAGACCTTTTAAAGAAAAAAAATAGCATTGAACAAGAAACGAAATAAGACCGGCTATGCTGTATGGTACGGAGTGTTGGGCAGCTAAAGGGGAGCACGAACATAAGCTGAGTGTGGCAGAGATGAAGATGTTGAGATGGATGAGTGGTCATACGCGATTGGATAAAATAAGGAATGAAGATATAAGGGAGAGAGTTGGAGTAGCACCCATTGTGGAAAAGATGGTTGAATCGCGTCTCAGGTGGTTTGGACATGTGAGAAGAAGACCGATAAAACATCCAGTCAGGAGGGTGGATGAGATGGAAGATGGACAAAGGGCGAAAGGCAGAGGAAGACCTAAGAAGACCATCCATGAGGTGGTCAAACGAGATCTACATGTAAACGGTCTCTCTGTAGACATGATACATGACAGAGCACAATGGCGTCGTTTGATTCATGTAGCCGACCCCACTTAGTGGGACAAGGCTTTGTTGTTGTTGTTGTTTGAACAAGAAACGAAATAAGATAACATTAATGTTGAGGTGATGATGACAATAGAGGAGATAACCATGGTGATAAAGTATGGTTACACAATAGAAATAGTAGAGATAGAAATGATAATGATAAGGACAAAATTATTTTATAGAAATGATATTTACAATATTTTTGCCTTGCATGCCTACTATGAAAACAACAATCTCAGCTTTCTTTTTTTTCTCATCTGTGTTCTTGATATCTTGACCATGACGAGAACAATGAGTTGTTGCAACAACGAATAATGAAAATGCAAATCACAAAATAAACCGGACTTGCCACTATTTTAGAGGAGAAGGAGGAGGAAGAAGAAAAAAATGAATCTCCATCAAAAGGTATTGAAGATAGGAAACCATTGAAGATTTAAGAGAAAAAGATGGAAAACAAGGATCACATTCTTCAAATTCAGTGTCTTGAATGATCAAACCATGCATGTAATTGGTGAGATTATAACTTTAAATTAATATTCTTTAATTTAATTTCTAAATCTTTCTGTTTGTTTGTCACATTTATATGTTGCAACTGTGAGTGAAGAATTTTTCGTTGAAGATTCAGCTCAATAAGATTTTATCATAATAAAAATAAGTTTCTGTTGGAAAAAGGTGCAAAATCACCACTAATACATTAACAGAAGAAAAAAATGTACATTATTTTTGTTGAAATTAAAACTTAACTCTGTTAATATCTAAAAATAAAAAAAATAAACTTGGGTACAGATATCTTAGCTTCATATGCCATAACAGAAAACTATTAATATCGAAGGTCTGACGCAACTAGTTATCGTTTAGCTCTCTAATGATCTCATACGTAAACTGCAATACGAGAAATTAATATCAGTTAATTATGAGTTATGACGGAAAAAATTGAAAGTCAAGAAAACAAGTCCATCAGAGACCCTGCACTCACTGGTTCATGCTTTTGCAATAAAACTATTAAACGATCTTTATCTTGGTCCTGTAGCTGATTTTTGTATCTGAAATAAAGAAATATCAAATAAGTGAATCACTAATTGAATGATAATTACAACTTGGAACAGAAAAGAGTGAACCAGTGACCTGTGCACAAATGCAAGAAGTGATTGGTGCCATAACAGAGGAAGTTGTTTAGTTTCAGTGAGAAATCTCATAAAGTGATCTATTAATGCATTAACAGCAGGATCAGGATTAGGATCAGGCAGATCAGGTTCTTTCTCTAACAAAATCTTCATGAAATAGCTGCAGTTTCCGTCAAATATAACATTTTAGCAAACTGCATTTTAAGCTATGCCACCTGTTTTGAGTATGTATATACATTCACAGTAGACAATTATTAATTGCTACAATAATTAATAAATATTAAATAAGACAAATTCTGACTATTTTTTTTGTCTTCCTAACATTACTATTATAATATATGTTGTCACCTTCTCAAATTTGTACGTATGATACTTTAATAAACAAAAAAAAGAAAAAAAATACCTTATAGTACCAGAATGTTCCATGCTTGCCAGCTTCGATAACGCAAAACTGTAAACAAATTGAAAAAGTTTGAGTGAACCCAATATTAGCATTAATACATTTATTCAATTATTTTAAGTGTATATTAAAATCAGCTACTAATATAAAATATATATTGTAATATAAAATATAAATAAAATAATATATATATTTATATGCAATTACATTTTAACAGATTTTAGTATATATATAATAATTTTTAAATTTATATTCAAAGAGTGATTCAGCTAACATACCTGTAAACAAGTGGAGGAATAAAAATTCCCTCTAAAATAGACCCAACATATACCGCTTCTATGACGGTGCAAGTTCCTGACTGCATATCACAAGTGTAAATTGTTTAGAGCACAAACAATGGCTTTTAGCCTCCTTTGTCGTACCTAGCAATAAGCCGCCTTGCAGTGATACTAGACACGGCGCAAAACTTTGCATTTATTATTAACTGAATCTTACCCCTTTTTTTAACCTAAGATTCGAAACTTCTTAAATAAATATGAGGAGACTATATATACGTATGTTTTGATTATCATTTGTAAACAAAAATTTATATAAAATTGATTTTGATCAAAGTGAGTTAGATGAAAAATTACAATAAATTAAATATTGTTTGGATTATATTATTCAAAATCACTTTTAGATAAAAAATTGTAGAAAAGGACATGGATTTAAATAATTATTCTATGTTATCTTATAATTTTATTTAAATATTTAAATAAAATTTAATATTTTTTTAGTACTTTTAATATTCTTTAGTACTCTAACAGGATTAATAAAATTATAATAAAAAGTAAAAAAATATTTCATACAAAAAAAATAACAGTAAAAGAATTCATATAAACAAAAAAACCTAGAAGTTTTATAGAAAAAATAATAATATGCATAAGAGAGTATTAAAAAAAAATTATATAAAAAAATAAACATATGAATAATGAAGGACATAATTGGTATATAGAACATAAATTTCAATCCAACGTAAAAAGCTGGAAAAGTTATAATTTATAGCTTTTGGTAAACGTGGGTTTGAAGATATAAATCACTTCTGTGTTTAGCGGATAAAAACGTTGCCAAACATGAAACGCACTTCTCTTTTCTCCAACACAAATTCAAACACACCCTTAACATGTTCAGCTGAACTTATTTTGACTGAATTATCTAACGATTGATAAAGTAATCACCATTTAAGAATTAAATTCTATATGTACCTCACAAAGTGGAAACACAATTCCATCGAAGAATGCTTGAGGTACAAGTGATGCCCTTCCAAGTGATTGAAATAAAAGATAATGCAACTCTTGATTTTTGCTGATATAATCTCTCACTCTTGGAAGCAACACAAGCTTGTAGAAGCTTTGTGCTTTTGCAGTGAACGATAAAATCCTTGTGGTTTCATATACAGCATTTAGTGACCAATTCTGAGGTTGATTTTCTGTAAAGTACATGAACAAGAACAAGAACAAAAATCAAATTTCCAAAACAAGAGAAAATAAAGAAAAAGGACAAGTGGATGCAGCTTAATATTACCCCAAGCCATTGTAGTCTTGCTTGCTCACTACTTTAATAACTGAATTTCTACATAAATAAACCCAGAATACTCAATTTCTAGTTAATTTTGTAAAGAATTTTCGAGAATTTATTTTTAATCATGTTAAAATTCAATTTAATCCAATTGAAAATTTAATCAGATTACAATATTTGATTCAAATTTAAATTTTAAAACTGATTTTATCTCATCTACCTCACCTAACAAACTATTATAAAGTTAGCATAAACAATATTGAAAGCTTATTTTTTTCGATTTAAACGTATTTTCATCAAATCAAATAAATTAATTTAAACTTAATTTTCAAAACTGATTTTATCTCATGCAAAACAAAACAAAATCAATCTTTTATCTTTTTTTTATTATGGATTCGGAATCTTTTTATATTCTAACGATAAATACCGGAAGAATAGTAATTAGGCAAGATGGGCCTAATCCATCAAGTGATACCAAAAATTCAAGAAAGCCCAAAATACTTTATGAACTTGGACAAAAATTCTGCTAAGGCCCAAAATGATAGTTAGGACATAGATCATGCTCATGGCCTGGTCCAACCGAAAAAATAACACTTGGACCAAGTCAATTTGAGTCAAATTTGGCTCGGTTTTATTTGAACACAAATATGCTTAGTCTAATAAGATGAGAAAAATAAAACATGCAAAAATCATGGTCTAAAGCCTAAACTCTAATGCAAAATAATAATCATGGGTTTAAAATGAAAGGGATAAATATTAAGAAGTTTCTAGGATATAGGATAAGCTATCATACACCACATAACAGCACCAAGCCACCAACCCAGAACCTGGCTAAACACACTCAATGAACGCGTTGAAAAAATGACATAAAAAAATATAAATAAATTTACGCGAAATCATGACAGACCAATGGAATATCTCCACGTGTCCCCACTTGACAAAAAAATCAAGCACAGCATCGTATCTTTATCATGACCAACCCCGTTTTCATCTACCACAAAGCGAGAATCGGTGTCTAAACTCTGAACCCTAAAAACAGAGACCAACAGAAACTCCCAACTTCAAAACCGAAACCCGTTTTCTTCTTTCACTCTCCTTTAGTTTTTCTCCCCAGGTAACGTCTTTTGCTCTTTGCTTCTTCATTTCATGCTAAAAAGGGATTTTTCTGTTTTTAAAACTGGAAATATCATTTTTGGGAACATGACTGGAATTAGGGTTGTTAATTTTTCTTCTTACTTTTGAATTGATGTTATAATTGGTGATTTTCTTTGGTTTGGTTGGTTGATTGTTCCTAGATCTGAAAGGATTTGATAAGGTTCATGTAGTTTGACTTTTTTTGTGGTTGGTAAATTTTGTTTTTGATTATATTTTTTGGGAATTTTATAGTTCTGTTGATGATTTTTGCTGTGGTTCTCTGGATCTTTGTAGTTTTTAGGTTTGGATCTGAACTAGGTCATGGGAAATTTAAAGGTTTTCAAGGAGGAACAGTTTTGATGGAAAATTTTGGGGGTTTTTATTTATAAATTAAAAAAAAAATCTATTTTAATTTTTAAGGTTCTTTGTTCTGAGTCAGCCTGCTTTTTGGTTAGTAATTTGTGATTTACCTTGTATCTTTGGATTATTCTGTCTCTTTAAAAATGGGAAACTTTGGAATTTGCCCCAATTTGTTATGGTATAACTTGTTAATTCAAGTGAGTATGTTCAATGCTATCATACCTTGTTACATCAAATTTGATTTTACTGTCTCCTTTGTTGCAGTAAACCATAGAAATGAGCCGTGCACAGGATCCACACCCTAACAAATCCTTTTTCCCCTTTGGTAATCCTTTTCGGATGATATCACCTAAAGGATCTCGCCTGTCTCCACAACAACTAACAGTATTACACGAGTTTGAGGCAAAGTTGGCTGAGCGGCTGAGAAAGCTCACACCCAAAAGCAAGGATGAAATCCTCAGCTTCACTTGGATGACATCAGCTATGGCATCGATTCGTGAAACTCATAGTGATGTACTAACCCTTATAGCAGATCTCGAGCTGCCTGTGACTGACTGGGACGACAAATGGAAGGATGTGTACTTGGACATAAGTGTGAAGTTGCTAGATATTTGCAATGCATTTAGCTCTGAGATCTCACGTCTGAACCAATCTAATCTTTCAGTTAAGTGTGCGCTGCATAGTTTGGAGTCTGCATCTCCAAAGCATTTTATTCGTGCTTGTTCGTCACTTGATAGCTGGAGGCAGCTTACTAATTCTAGGAACCCCAGAATTGAGAAATGTCTTACCGTTTTGGATGATCTTGTGGGATCACTTGATCTGCCCAAGGTTAAAAATTCTGCCAAGGGTAAGGCCTTGATGCAAGCCATGTATGGAGTCAAGGTGCAGACAGTGTTTGTTTGCAGCGTGTTTGCGGCAGCTTTCTCAGCCTCACCAAAGAAGTTGCTGAACTTGGATGTCGCTGACGTGTATTCCTGGGCTCCAGCATTCAGAAGTTTGCAGACTTTTGTAAATGAGGAAATTAGAGTTAGATTTTCCAGTGGCAGATTTTCTGTGTTGAATGAGTTGGAAGCCATTGATGCCTCCGTGAAGGAATTGTACCCTATAATCCAGGGTAGTGTAGATACAGTGAAGATGGAATCATATCAACATAATGTTCACAAGTTGAGCAATGCATCAGGGAATCTTTCACAAGGACTAGATCTTCTTGCTAAGGAGGTGGATGGATTCTTCCAAGTAGTTCTAACTAGCCGTGACACTTTGTTGTCAAATTTGAGGCCAGATAAAATTGTAAATGAGAGAGTACATGGGAGTAAGGTAGATCAGCTAGTGCACTAATCATGCAGCAGACTAACTTTGGTGTATGTATAGTGTGGGGTTTTTCTTTTTTGTTTTGTGGTTTTAGAATTGTAGTGTTTATCAGGTTTTGTTTGGTTTGGTTAAGATTGTGCAAGTTATATTAGATTATAGTGTAGTATTATTAAGGTGAAATGTGTACCTGAGTTGTTCTGTGTAATATCAAAGCAGTTAAAATATATATTGAAAGTGTTATTTTGCCTAAGCTACTGCTTGTGTGTTACACTGTGATGTGTGTGTTTGTAGATATGTATTATGTAATAAACAATTGAACATGTAATGTAATATTAGTTACACTTCCTACTAATTACTTTTGAATAGTATTTTAATTTTATAATTAGGTATTATGCAAGGACAAGTATATTGCTTTGCCTTGCTTCTATCCTTTTTCTGTTATACCCTCTATTTTTATGTATTCATAAATTCTTACATCTCATTTTTGAAGACTCAAGAAGTTCAGAAATAGAGAACTCTTCTTAGCAGAGTAGCAGACTGTTAAAGAGTGTAAGAAGGAACTAAAATAATGAGGTGTGCTGTTATATCTGGTTTGGATTAAATTAACATAAGGGATTAAAAAAGATAACTGCACAACTAGATCAAATGTAAATTACAGTGAAAATAAAATAAGAATCTCCTGAGGAATATTTGCACAACTTGCACGCAAGATCAACCCTAAACAATTGACCAAGACCATTTGGAAAGATCATAGAAACCCTCTCATCCGCAAGCCTATATTGACTCCACTCATTCTAGAGTCTAAACTATCAATAATTCTGTGTACTTTTCAATTTTGGTAACCTTTTTACATGCTTGCAAGTTACAATCTCAGGTTTAGTCTCACTCCATCTTTTAAGAGAAAAAGTGATTGTTTATAAATTTAAGATTCTATGTTTTATCAATAAGTAAGCATATTGTTGGACTAATTCAACTTCAGTAACACTGTTTTTCTTTATTCAATTAAAAGCTTGCTTGAGATAAAAGGAGTAATAAACAGATTAAACAAACAGTATCAACTTGTGAAGCAACATGATATTCATTAACCTTTTGATCTTATCACATAAGATAAGAAATATAAGAAACAAACCTGAAGGCCATAATGAAGAAATCACAGACAACACACCATAAAAACAATGTTCATGAGAAAGACAAGTCTTAAAAAAAAAAAAAACAGTTTACTATAATATCTTTTAATATTTATATATAGATTAGTTAATCTAATTTTCCTTGAAATTAAAAGATATAGTACATAACATTATTTTACTCACAAAAAATTAAATTTATTTACAGTATTTAAGTTATATATAGCACTAACTATTTTTTATTTTGTAAATATAACATTAATATCCTTTATAGAAATCACATGACAAAATATTAAAATGTATGTATTATAATCCACATTCTAAGACATTATTTAGACATGGAAAAAATACTAAAATAATGTCTAAGATATTTTTATAAAAAAATTCTAGATAAAAAAAATAATTAGAAAAAATACTAAGACATGAGTTAAGATTTGAGGAAAAACAATTATTTCACCAAAAATAATTTAGACAAGTTTGACTAGTCTTGTTTCTCTTTCCTCTGTTGTCGCCAAAATCCTCAAAGTTAGCTCCTTTCTTGCTCTGAACCCCCTTTTCTATATTGGGTCTCTTCCCATTTCTCCATTTTTGGTTTTGGTCTCTGAATTTTGAAGATCTCATAGTGATAGTCATAGAGAGATGTCTGTTGATTCAGCTGAGCATAGCATAAGAGGTGTAGCCACTCATGGTGGACGCTATGTTCAGTACAACATCTATGGCAACCTCTTTGAGGTTTCTACAAAGTATGTCCCTCCTATTCGCCCTGTTGGAAGAGGTGCTTATGGTATTGTTTGGTGAGTAAGCAAAAGAAACCATAAAAAATAGCTCTTTTTTCTTTATTTTTTAAGTTCAATTCATTGTTTTGCTTCTGTTTTTGTATTATTTTGTGAAAGGGGTAGTTCTTATATTTGAAGTGTGTTTTTAACTTGCATCTTCTGATTTTGGAACACCTTAGCTTGTAATGCTAATCAAACCTTTTGTAGGTTAGTTGATTTAGATTTAGGAATGGAAGTTAACTGTTATTTGTTAGTTGGTGGGTGGTTGATTGTTTTATTTCCTGGATTTCTTGTCATTTTAGTGTTTAGTGAAGTTGATGTTAGGCATGAAATTCATGAATGAGAATATCTGTTTGTTGATTTAGAGATTTGAATTTTTAAAAAAGGAAGACAATAAATTTGGTTATTTTGGTGTGATGATGATCGTTTTTGTGGCCATGAATGTGTCAGGTTTTGATTTTTGACTGAGAATCCTGAGCTAGATCATTATGTGGGTTGTTAAAATGAGATGATTGTTACTCTAAAATCTGTTTTTGATTTTCAGTTTGATTTTTCTCTTAGATAATCTTGTTATATGGTTGGTGCCATCAAAGTGATGTAATCATAGCTAATATCATCCATTTTTTTGTGGCTTCGAATTTCCTTTTCTGCGAATCTGCCCGAATGAAAGTTGAAAATGAGGTAGGAACATATTCTGGTACCTCTGAGTTTGTATGCATAGGTGCTGCTGAATGCTGATATGTTGTGCATGGCTTATTATAGTTTGATGTTTGGATAGTTAATGTTACAAACAATTTAAGGAACATTTTTGTTTTTAATTGCCTTGAAGTGCTGCTGTAAATGCCGAGACACATGAGGAAGTTGCCATTAAGAAGGTTGGCAATGCATTTGACAACAGAATAGATGCCAAAAGGACCTTAAGAGAAATTAAGCTTCTTCGGCACATGGATCATGAAAATGTAATTTGTTATGTTTTTTAGTTTTTTCCCTCTTGGCTTTGATTTTAAAATCTTCATTGGTGTTCAATTTGCAAAGTAGACTGCTTCACTTATCAGTTATTTTCTGCATTGAAGGTGATGTCCATTAAAGATATCATTCGACCTCCACAGAAGGAGAACTTCAACGATGTTTACATTGTTTCTGAGTTAATGGACACAGATCTACATCAAATAATACGTTCCAATCAACCATTGACTGATGATCATTGTCGGGTCAGCACTCGAAATGTTTATTTGGCATCTAATTTTTAATGAATACCTAGTTCAGGTGCTCCTAGTTGAATTGAATGACCTTTTCTTTCAATTAATGTCTTGAGTAGTTTATTACTCTTCAGTTGACTTGCCTGATTAGTTGATTACTAACTTATGAAATATGAGTTACTTATATTTTTGTTTACCATCTTATAGCTTGTTTATTGGTCTTTTTTTCTTGTACATGAATCCATTGTTATTACAAACTTGAAACTTTCAATCTATAGAACCATTATGCTTTGGTTTTCATCAGTTATTAGGCTCCTATCTTGAGTCTGTCTTTTGAATGATAACAACAAACAAGCGTATATGGTAATTGTCATTCGTGAGAGTATATAGCCACATGTATTTATTATTTAAAATGTGCTCTGAAAATCTATGGAGATCCTTGGAGGACATATAATATAATAGGTACTGTGTCATACATCACCTATTACAGTATTACAGTGAATTGCTCTATCCCATATGTTATGGTATGACCTCTATAGCATATTAGACTTAATATTTAAGGCTATTTATACAATTTTTGTTTGCAGTATTTTCTATATCAGTTGTTACGAGGGCTCAAATATGTACATTCGGCGAATGTTTTGCACCGTGATCTAAAGCCTAGTAACTTGCTACTGAATGCCAATTGTGACCTTAAGATTGCAGACTTTGGTCTTGCTAGAACTACCTCTGAAACTGATTTTATGACCGAGTATGTGGTTACTCGATGGTATCGAGCTCCGGAGTTGCTTCTTAACTGTTCTGAATATACAGCAGCTATTGATATATGGTCGGTTGGTTGCATACTCGGTGAAATCATGACAAGGCAGCCCCTCTTTCCGGGGAGAGATTATGTTCATCAGCTGAGACTGATCACAGAGGTATTAACTAGATATCTTGAATGAAACCTTTTACTGTAACTCTTGAATTGCTAACACAATCTTTTGAGACTTATTATATTTGTGTTTGAATTTCTTGTTCTTGTTTTTTCATTTTAGATTTTACCTTTGGATCATGTGTAATTTAGAGTTCTGATTCTATAACTTGAAATGATTGTCAATTTATGTGTCAATATCTACTCGGACGGCGTCACTGCCTTAATGTTTTGATCATTTTTCAGACCTTCTCATGTTGATTTAAAATTAGCTCAATTATGACAAAGTTTCTGTTGCTTTCTTAAAGCTGGTAGGTTCACCTGACGATGCCAGCCTCGGATTTCTTCGAAGTGATAATGCTCGTAGATATGTAAAACAGCTTCCACAATGTCCAAAGCAAAATTTTTCTGCTAAATTTCCCAACATTTCTGCTGGTGCCATTGATTTGCTAGAAAAGATGCTCATCTTTGATCCAAGCAAGCGCATTACAGGTAAAAGAACATGCAAATAATTGTGAATTCATTAATGTTCAAAATGATTTTTAGGCTTTTGTATATGACAGGATTTCATTGTCTGTATTTTTATTGATGTTACTAGTTACTTTTGATACTTTACAGTTGATGAAGCTTTGTGCCATCCTTACATGGCACCACTCCATGATATTAATGAGGAACCTGTTTGTCTAAGACCGTTCAGTTTCGACTTTGAGCAACCGTCATTCACTGAAGAAGACATCAAGGAACTCATCTGGAGAGAATCTTTGAAGTTCAATCCTGATCCACCAATTTACTGAAAGCTTGCATTAACTGTTGTATATGCATAGTGACTGAAATACTTGATGACTCCTTTTAAGAGCTATGATATGAGACTACTTGAAAAGTTGAAGATCTCTACATGATTTGAAACATATTGGAGATACTAAGATTCATTGTGAGATACTATGCGGAAAGGATCAAAAGATGCCCAACATTACTAGAAGGTTTAGCATAGACTTAGGGACCATACTTTGATTTACTGAACTGTTACTGCTAGATGAGGAGAATATACACAAGATCCTTTAAGCTTTGGATACAGAAACTGATAATAATATCTAACTGTATGTCATAAAGTGTAAGGGTTTGTTATTGTCCAAAATATTTGAAAGAAAAAATAAATAAATATTGTTGCTTAAGTAAAAGAAGTCTGTAGAAAAGTTTTTATTGATGTTAACAAGGTAATCAAACTCAAATGTTTACCTAAACTCGTATATTTGTATGCTTCATGAGGACTTAACCTTGTAAAGCTACGAGTTTACGAGTTAATTCGAGAGTTTTGATAACTTTGAATGTTTGCATTGAACATAAATAAAGTTGAAGAGGGGAAAAACAAAGTCAAAGAAACTCTATAAATAACATAGTTTAACAGAGTTCATTTCACAACTTGAGCAATAGTATCTGGATAATCTAGGAAGGACTAGAGATATATAAATAATAACTAGGTAGCATGTTTCATGTGTTATGCTTATGCATGTTTCATGGTGTAACTACATTTCTTGAGTTCCACCATATCAATAGGTAAATTCTCAGGTGGAAAATCACAAGCTGTGATCTTCTTTGGACCCTGATCAGGTAACAAATCACATGGTTGAGGAGTCACACCACTAGTAACCCCTTGAATATCAGTGCAAGTCCATGGCTGCTTCTTATGCTTTGCAGCCAAACCAATTGTGACATTGGCCATGCAAATTCCAGTAAAAGGGTCTTTAGATATCCCTTCCAATCTTGCAGCCATGCTCACATTCTCAGCAACAACATCTCTATAGTTGATACCTTTGATCTCAGGCAATGCATTCGGATCATAGTGGCTATCAGCATGGGAGCCATAGTTACCAGTCATCCAGAATGCCCATTTCATTGTGTGAAGGTACATTCTTTTGACATAGATGTCCTTAACATACCCTCCTCTCCCTACAGCCGTCTTGATCCTGACACCGGATTCTGTGTTGATCGCCGTGATGTCTTCGGCTCTAACGTCTTCGATTCCGCCGGACATTTCACTTCCTAAGGCAATGGTAGCACTGTATGGTGAAATGCAAGTGAGTCTTCTAATTGCAAGTTGTTTTGTTGGCATACCAAACTTTATTCCATATTCATCCCAGCCACTCTTCACTGCTACACAATCATCTCCAGAAACTATGTAGCAATCTTCAATTCTGGTGTTTGTGCAAGAATCTAAGAATAGGAAAAAAATCAACAAAAGGAAAGAGAAAGATTTATTAATCTATATTCTATATGATTTGTTTAGGTACTCTTAGTTTGTTTCTGTTAACTGTTAATGCCACTAACCTGTCTGTCTAGCACACATCAACATTTAACATAGGCATGTTAATGGAAAGGATTAAAACTATATGTTTAAATTTTACAGAAAATACTTATTTCAATTGTAGCAATAGTCCAATAATGTTAATGTTCATATATATGCTTACCTGGGTTAATTCCATCAGTGTTTGGAGATGTGACAGGAGCATTGATGGTGATGCCTTTAATGATAATGTTGCTGTATAGTGTTGGAAACTTTATTGTTAGTTTTGAAATTGGAAAAAAGAATCAATAGTAGTTGTTATTATGATGGTGTCACAAAAGTCAAACTCAAATGTGATTTTGAAATGCTTTTAAGACTTTAATTTGAATAATGTGAGCATATATATGAATTAATAACTATATGACAAGGATAGGATTATTATTATTATTACCTGCTATAAGTTGGATGAACATGCCATGATGGTGAATTTAGGAGTGTTAGATTTGAGATTTGAATATTGTCTGAGAACATTAATTCAATTAAGTAAGGGCGAGTGTATTTCAATTTTTTCTTGTGAAATTGCTGCCACCAAAATGCACCTTGACCATCTATGGTGCCATTGTCTCCTGTTACCACCACAAGTGTTCATAATCATTTCATTTGTAAGATTAGTCACTATCATGATAAAATTATTTAATTAAGTAAATTTCAAAGGATTTATATATTTTGCATATGCTATCAACATAAAAAAGTTTTACATGAATATATAACCATGTATTGTTAAATAAAGAAAAGTATTTTTTTTATTTTGAACAGTGTATAAATAATTAAACTCAATTTTAAATAATACATAAAAGTTGATATGACTAATTTATCACATGACCAAAAGAAAAAGAATGCAGTATATGTATGTATCCAACAAATTAGTATTTTTTTTAATAATTAAAAATAAAAAATAGAAACTTAGAAGCAACATGTAGCACATCAAATTAATTAAGATATTTCAGTCTCATTGCATTGTTAATGATATTGTTAACCATTTATCATACCAATAACTAACTTCCATGCTCTTGAAATAACTAACCAGTTATTTGAATATGAGAGTAGGTTACCTAAGAGAGACAATATTGACTTTAAATATAAGCTAGATACCTAATTAAAAGTACTTGACTAAAATGAGCAAGTATAAAATGTAATTGAAAAACTAAAAAAGGCTAATAAATATATAATATATAGTCAATTAGATGTAAGTGAACTGTGGAAATTAAAGTAGAATTCAAACATTTTGAAGAATAGAACATGTGTTAGATGAAACTTTTCACCAGCTCTTAACTAATAGTTTGATTATTATTGTTTTCCCTATACAACTTTTTCTTTTTTTCATACCTGTGATAATGACATCAGTGAGGTTTGTTCCAAATATGAGGCTGGTGTATCTTCCAGCTGCAGCATCTCTTCCTCTTCCATAAGATGGTAGTGGTTTGATCACAGGCCACTCATTCATATCCTAACTCAATATATTAATACAAATCAAAATTCCATTAAGTAAATTATATTCACATATAAAAATAATTTATATATTGGTTGGAGATATATTTGTGACAATTAATAAACTCCATCTTCAATTTGTCTCTAACAAAAAAAGGTACTAATATGAAGATTAATTTTTTATAATGTTAATAATGTCCAAACAATGATGTTAAATTTTATTTGTCTTCAGTTGGAAACAATAAGCTATGTATTGTTTATATTGGTCTTAAGAGAGTATATTAATTTCATATTATACAGGAAAAGGAGAAAAAGAGCAGAAAACTATGATAACCAATATCATCTCTTTCAAATAAATAATATCCGCATCTTTATTAATTTATTTTGTTAGGTCTAGTCTTAATCAATATTATATCTTTAATATTTAGTATTTCTTTTTTACCCTAAAACCCAAAATAAAATGCCAAAATGTGTCAGAACTCACAAGTAGTCGCAACCTGAACAATTCCCACATGAACAAAAAGACAAAAATGTGTGTTAGAAGTTAGGAGTTAGGACCATACCATGTCACTATAATAAAAATGTTTTGGAAGAAAAAAAAAATCGACTTAAAAAATTTAAATTTATCTTATTTAATATTTATTTATTATAATATACGTTAAATTAAATTAAAAGTAATAAATTTTGATTAATATTTTTTATTATTAAATATTTTCGTTTGGCTCTTAAAATTTGTTTACTATTTTAACATTCGTAAACAATAATTAAATGTGTTGCCATCTTAGCTCAGCGGTAGAGCGCGTGGCTTTTAACCACGTGGTCGTGGGTTCGATCCCCACAGACGGCGTTTTGTTGTTTGTTTTCTACCATGCAAGTAATCAAAGTTTGGAGTATGGCAGATGAGGCCAACTAAGTGGAACAAAAGCATTATTAGGGAATAAGTTTTTTTTATTATTATCATTTTTTATTTGCATAAAGCAGGCCTTGATATAAATTGTTTATGCTTGAGATCATATATAAGCTATGGAACTTAGTATCTTTGTTTATTTAGTCATTAAAAATGAAAGTAAACAGAGAAACCAGAAAATAAATGATGATCAATCAAGCCTTAATCTCATGAAAAAAAAGTGTGGTTATTTACTTATTTAGTTATCAAAGAATGATCATCACATGGATCAGCTCTAATACAATAATTCTTGGAGTATAATTTAAGAAAAATGGACAAAAATAATACGATTTAATCAGTTATATATATTAAATTTTAATTACTAAAAAATATCTTTAAAAAAATATTTTAAACATCTTTATGTAATGATTCCCAAAATTTATGGATTCATTATCTTAATACTTTTCATTATGACATCTATCTAAAATGTTTTTAAACTTCATTTAATAATTAGTGTTAAAAATATAACATTCATACGTTTTTTCTATTTTTTGAAAAAAGTAGCTATCAACTTCTATAATCTAAAAGTTTAAAATTCAATCTGTATTCATTCTTAAAAAAAAAAATTCAGCTTACAACGAATAAAGACAAAAAAGAAAATTTATGCAAAAAAAAAAGTTTAAAGTAAGCAATTTTATTAAATTCTGACCATCATGTAATCAGAAAAAAAAAGTGAGTAATCTCATACTATTGAATAAAATCTCACACCATTAAAAATATCATTAATAGCTACAAATCACAAAAATTACTGTCCCTAACATTCCTCGTGCAAAAATAAAAGTAAAACAAAAAAAAGGTACCTGAGAAGCAAGAAGAACAGCATCTTGATGCAAATACAAAGTGAAGTGACTAATGAGATTGAAGCTTCCAGTGAGCCATTTTCCAGCAGGAACATAGAGCTGAGCACCACCTTTTGATTCATACTCACTCAGCTTTCTGATTGCATTTTCAAATGCCTTTGTGTTTGATGTTTTTCCATCTCCAACTCCTCCATAATCAACCAATGATGCACTGTGTGCTCTGCAGTTTATAGCATTGTACTCAAATGAATTGCTTCTAGAACCACTCTTTGATCTTCTGCTCTCACTTTTCTTTGAATTCAGCAACACAATCACCACAATCAAACCACAAACTAGTCTCATACCCTGCAAAATCAAACATGTAATAAAATATATAAATAAAAATATATAGTAAAGTTTATTTTTTTTAAGGAAGAAAAAAAAAACTTATGTTAAGAAAAAAAATTGCATAAAAAGAGGGTCTTAGTTATTACTTCTATCCTCATGTTATCTTTCAAGAGGAGATTCTTCAAGTACTAAGAGAAAAATAAAAGGCACTTTAATATTTGTTTTTTGAATTTTGAGGTGTGTGTGAATGAATGAGTGAAGCTATATGTCAAGTATTTATAGGAGGGAAGGTTTAATAATTTATTAGCTATGGCTACTAAGAGCAGGTTCATGAATTTAAATTTTAAAAGGAGCACTTTTTAGAAATTGTGTAGAAGCATAACCAACCAAATAAAATTATTGTTTGTTTAATAACCTCTCTAATTAGTGATATAAGAATATTAATTTTTTTTAAAGTGTATATTGGATATGTACAATTTCGAACTTTTAATACATTAAATAAAAGAAAATTTAAAAAACAAAAACTAATAAATGAATTGGTAAGTATACATCTTGAAAGTAACCTAGATTTCACATCACAGGTTAGTGTCATTCTTAACTCTTAGAAACATATATGTCTAAGAATGCATTGTTTTAGTTATAAGTAGGTGGCATGCTCTAATCTAATCATGTAATAATAGAAAGTTTTTTAATTTGTTGTGTACAAGTCTTAAATCTTATATTAATAGCTTCAACTTAGAGTGGATGTATATTTTCTTTCCCTTTTGCTTTGAAGGTATTTTCATAAGCAGAACATGTTAAAGAAAAGGAAATTTTTTTACTTTTATTTGTTAATTTATTTATTGAAATATGTATTTTATTAGAAAGTAAAAACTTAGATACAGTTATTTTTACGTGAAGATAATAGCTAAAAACTATTAGATAATTTAACATGTTTGACTAAATTGTTAATTAATTATTTTTAATTATCAACTTCACATAAAGACAACTGCATGTGAGATTCTATTTTATTAGAATTATATTTTTAAATAAAAATACATGCATATTATATAATATATTATAATTTATATATGTATCTATATTATTATTGGCTAGTGTTTTTTTTTAACAATTGATGA
>NC_029773.3:2207090-2308509 GCF_000817695.3 Arachis duranensis | reverse complement strand
TGCGAATTATATTAGCCCACTTTACTTTTTATCTTTGTCCTTGAGTTGGTCAGACATAATAATGTGCACATGAAAGCATAAAGCCATAACATAAGGTGGTTTTGGTTAACTTCCAAGTCCAACTCTTCCTAGATTTTCATATTCACATGTCCAACACTATCAACTAAAAAAGTTTCATAGAAAAACACCTTGGGATAGCATCTATGTCCTGCTATCTGGTCCGCTTAAATAAATAATGGAAGTTCAAATTTTGTTTTATGCATACAATAATTTATTAATCAATAATAAATTATCTTTAAATAAAATTTAGATATACAATAGATTAATTTTTAATTTATCGAATTATAAGATACTGTAAAAAAAATGCATCTAGAAATTAAAAGTATTCCATAAACTCCAAAAACCATTCACTAAATTAGTCGACATATGTTATTTTACATTTTTTTAACAAAATAATAAATCAGTAAAATCAAATTTAAAACTATATATAATATTTTCTATAAGAAAAATATATAATATTAAAAATAATCCATAAATACTAAAAATTAATTATTAAGTATTTATTTATATACATGTCATTTTACATATTTTTAACAAAATAATTAACAAATAAAATTAAATTTATCATAATAGAATAATTATTTTTTTATAATAATACAATCAAGCTTTTTCATGAATACCAAATATATATTTCTATATAATCACTAATTAGTAGCTAATTTTGTGTTTATGTATCATTAAATTGAAATAACCTTAAAATAAGTTGTGAAAAATTATTTTCAACTCCGTCAATAACTCTCTACGCATAGAGTATTAACAGTCAGAGGATAATTACAATCTTATTTTCTTCTAGTTTTGTTACGAAAAGCATTTTTGTTATTTCAATTGAATTAAACAATTATTTTTTAAAGATATGCAGGAGGTGACAAGAAATGTATAAAAATTTGTTAATTACATTAACACAAAATTTCTTTAAGTATATATATTATTTAGATTATACTGTTTGCTAGTGTAATATATAGGAAAGGTAAATCTTGGGAATGTCAAGTGTAATTTAGGGTAGATTTTATTTTTAAAATATTAAGATTCAGTTTGAATAAATAATTTAATTAATTTAAAAAATAATTTAAATAATAAATATTTATATTAAAAATAATTTATAAATAATTTAATTTTATATTTAATTTTTTTAATTTTAATTTAATTTTGTTATTTTTTCAAAATTATTAATTCATATTTTTATTATATCCCTTTACTATATCAAACACTTTTTTTTCTTATTATTATTCTTTATACACATACTTGTTATGGTTTCATCGCCATTATTATATTACCTTGTTCTCCTTTCTCATTTTTTTCTTCTCATTTCACCTTCTCTTCACCCGACCGTAATTAATTATCACCAAGTATTATTATCGCAACTTTCAATCTTGTCTATCACTTTGATTTATAACTATCTATTCTGTTAACTTTTATGAATTGTTGAAGTTTGTAACGCACACTACTATTATTGTAAAAATGTTCTCTCTTTCTTTCTCCCCTCTATTTATTATATTATTTAATTAATTTTCGATTAGGATGAACATATAATAAACAACTACAACAATTATATATATTATATATATTATTGTATTTCAGAACATTTTATTACATTTTGTTGCAATAGCTATTTTTACTATTTTATAAAAATATTACAATAATTAAGTTGTTGAAACTCAAATATAACTAAAGTACAGGACAAGATAAACAAAAATTCAGAATATTAAATTAAAAAAGCATTAAAACAATTAAAATCAAGCATGTGAATCACTTCTTAAAAGGTTCTTCATCTATGCATCGGAGGATTCTCATAAGCTTCATCTGATAACCCAAAAATAATAATTAAAAAAATTTTAAAAAGGTAAGTGTAGAACACAACAAATATTCGGTTTAATTATTCTAACGATTTTATAATTTTTTTAATTAAGTCATTATATATATATTTTAGTTAGATATATAATTATACAATATTAAATTTGTAATTAAATTCGTACTATGGTAAAAGTGTTGAAATTAATAGAATATTCAGTTAAATTATATAAAATATTTAGTCAAGTGTTAGATATATTCGTTTTGTTTAACAGAATATTTCGTTAATTTAAAATATTTTTGTTACCATAGAGATTTAATTACAAAATTTGATATGATATAAAAATTTTAAAAAATATATAAAAATTTAATTAAAAATTCAGTAGAATGATAAAAATTGACAGAATAATTAAATCTAAATATTTATATGTGATAGGGTAAACTAAAAAATATTTAAAATAAATTATTAGCACTTACCAATATTAATTTACTCTATAATGATCATAGCATCTAGTAATGCAAAACGTCCTTATGGTGTGTTCTGGAAAATTTTTTCGACATCGATCGATACACTTTTCTAATTCAGATGCAATATAATAATTAGAAGAAGTTGTATAATATGGTTGAGGAATTATGTGATGAAACTCAATAATGGCAAAACAAATAATCACTCCTATCATTAAAATTGGAATTATTGCATGTGATGCACAGTTTCTAGCCATAGATCTCTTTTGTTCTTTCTTATTTGTTGTATTGAAGTCATAAGTTTGTGATAAATTTTTATTTATATAGTGTTAATTAAGACTTTGTTTAATATTATTATTACATGTAATAACATGATTCTAGAATTAAGATATATATTATATATTTACTTAGATTGTGTCCCATTCATGTTACTAATAGATGTAGATCAATAAATAAAACAAATTTTCATTAACTATTAAATTAGTTATTATGTATTTATTTATATACGTTGTTTTATATAATTTTATAACAAAATAATTCATTATAAAAATAATCAAATATAATATATCATAACAGAAAAAAAAAATTTATAATAATTTTTTTCATGAATATCAAATATATATTTTTCTATATGATGACTAATTAGTAGCCAATTTTGTGTTTATGTACCATTAAATTGAAATGACCTCAAAATAAGTTGTGAAAAAATATTTTCAACCCCGTCAATTCTCTATGCATAAAGTATTAAGTATTAAGTCAGAGCCAGAGGATAATTACCTATTTTACATGGGCACATGGACATGGTGAACACGATATGATATAAAATACGTAGATACTTAAATTTAAAATTTTTATAAAATATGAAGACAAGTATATATAAAAGATATAAAGTATTTTTAGATAAATTATAATAATATTTTAATATTTTATTAATATTAAAATATAAATTAATACTAACATATTGCTAATTTATTGTCAACAATAATTAATCATTATATTTTAAATACAAATATAAAGAGATACATCTATAAAATATATTTATAAAGACACTTCTATTAAATACAGTCATAAAAAGATATTTTTATTAGACACATCCACAAGGACACTCTCATTAAAGTTATAAATAAGAGTTGGCAGAAGTCGACAAAAATGCTATTGGTAACGTAGCAAGATTGTACTAAGAATAAAGATAAATACACTGACATGTGATAGTATTTAAGTGTTTTTAAGTGTGTTTAAAAAATAATCTTTTATTAAGATACGATTGACCACAACAAAATATGCGTATTAAACGAATGTTAATGAATATTGTATGATTGTATCTAAAATATATTTGACAGGTGGATACAACAAATCAAAAAAGTGTGCTTCATAGGTCATTACAATCATTACTTCTAGTTTTGTTACTAAAAACATTTTTGTTAATTAAGCAATTTTCTTTAAAGATATGCAGGAGGTGACAAGAAAGGTATAAAAATTTGTTAATTACATTAACACAAAAGTTTCTTTAAGTATATTATTTAATTATACTGTTAGCTAGTGTAATATATGGGAAAGGTAAATCTTAGGAATGTCAAGTGTAATTTAAGTTAGATTTTATTTTTCGGTTCTGCTACGTTACCAACAGCATATCTGCCAACTTCTGCCAACTCTTATTTATAATTGTGTTTTATGAAAGTGTGTTCATAGATGTGTCTAATAAAAATGTCTTTTTTATAACTGTGTTTAATAGAAGTGTCTTTATAGATATATTTTCTGGATGTGTCTCTTTATATATGTATTTAAAATATATTAATTATTAGACACATCTACGAACACACTTCCATGAAACACAAATATAAATAAGAATTGGCAGAAGTTGGCAGATAATATGTTTATAACCTATACTTTTCCTTTATTTTTAGAATACTATATATATATACCTTCTTCTAGAATCTAGAGGTTAATTACCAAGATCCAAATATACATTTAGATATACTGTATGTATTATATTATTGTTCACAATCAATCATTTTCTCAGTATCAAGTGGCAATAATTCTATGCTTTCATTTTAAGGTATTATTTAAAATTATTTTTCAGAGAGAAAAAAAATAATTATTGTAAAAATGTTCTCTCTTTTTTCCTCCCCGGCCCTCTATTTATTGCATTATATATTTAATTAAATTTCAATTAGGATGAACATATAATAAGCAACTACAACAAGTATATATTATATATATTGTATTTCAGAACATTTTATTACATTATGTTGCTATAGCTATTATTGCTATTTTATAAAAATTACAATAATTAAGTTGTTGAAACTCAAATATAACTAAAGTACACGACAAGGAAAAAACAAAGTAATAATATTAAATAAAAAAAGCATTAAAACCATTAAACTCAAACACATGAATCACTTCTTAAAATGTTCTCTTCATCTATGCATCGGAGGATTTTCATCATAAGCTTTATCTGGTAACTCAAAAAAAAAAAAAAATCTTGAAAAGGTAAGTCTTAGAACACAACAAATATTCATATATGTAATAAATAGTATAAACTAAAAAATATTTAAAATAAATTATTAGCACCTACCACTTTTAATTTACTCCATAACGATCATAGCATCTACTAATGCAATACCTCCTAGTTATTGTGTGTTCTGGAATAGTTTCTCGGCATCGCTGGATACATTTTTCTAATTCTAATTCAGATGCAATATAATAATTAGAAGAAATAGTATAATATCGTTGAGGAATTATGTAATGAAACTCAATAATGGCAAAACAAATAATCACTCCTATCATTAAAATTGGAATTGCATGTGATGCACAGTTTCTAGCCATAGATCTCTCTCTTTTATTCTTTTCTAGTTGTTGTCTTGAAATCATAAATTTGCGATAAATTTTTATTTATATAGTGTTAATTAAGACTTTGTTTAATATTATTATTACACGTAACATGATTCTAGAATTTTAATATTATATGATCACTTAGATTGTGTTCTATTTTTGTTACTAAGAGATGCAGATTAATAAATAAAATAAATTCTCATTATGATAAAGTGTTGTTTTCAGAATATGTAGTTTATTATTTTAATTAAGTTTAAATTGGCTTTTGAATCCAATGAACTTTATATATGCTTNATTTAAGACTAATCTAATAATAATACATGAAAATTATACTTGATTTGTTTGTGTTGAAGATTATTCTTATGAAATTATTGTTGAATTGGTCTTAAAATTTTTGAAAAATTAGTCATCAGAAATATATTTGATGTAAATAAAAAATTTTTGAGATAAAATTAAAACAAAATAAAATTTAAAAATATTTTTAAATTTTTATCAAATTTTAGAGACAAAAATAATACTTTAACCCTAAATATTATTAAGACTAATATTCTAAGGTATATAATCAATAAAAAAATGATAATTAAGTTGCCATCTATACTTGTCATGTCATGCATGCATGAGTTTTTACATATTTGCCCCATATTTACTTTATATTTATCCTAAATTTAGTGCAATTTCTGCCTCAACATTTACCCTTACAATTCCATTAATATTGTATACTTATATAAAAAATAAGAAAAATATTATGTGATCAATATTTTTTTTTTAACAAATGAATCAATACTAATTAATTCTCTACTTTTTTATTTCTTACTAAAAACGTTAGACTCCTATCATTCTCCTAAGATGATGTCATACACTCACATAATTAACTAATTAATTTATGAGGGTAACTATATAATTTGACTATTATTTTAGGATGAAAAATAACATTTGCAACCATGTGTTGAGAATTATGGGTTAAAGTATATTGGGTTTGGTGTGGCAGCAACTTTGGAGTATAGTGTTGGAATATTATAAAGAATTATAGACTTATAGTTATAATGATTAATGGGACCTATCCTTCCTTAGCTCTTTATTGGAGTTGTGAGGTCTCATAACTTTATGTCTCAATTGGTTTTGATTAGTGTTCTTCTCTTCCCCTTCAAGGGCACGCCACCCTCCACCATTGCCGTCCCACTTCATGGCCGCAGCACAAATTTAGATATATTTTTTAATTTCATTCATAAAGTTGAAGACAAAGTAGATATATCATATATTGTGACTCAAAATTTCAACATGTTTATCATTCATCATATCACTTAGACTAGATCTACATATAGACAATTTATTCATTGTTTAGTGAGTGATTAAGGTACATACTAAATAAATCTAAATCCAAATCTAAATCTAAATCAAATCAACTCTCTTAGAATAAACTAAAAGGTCTTATGTAATAAAAAAGTATTATATGCAAATCTACTACATTTTAGTTATTAAATTAGTAATACGTAACCAAATATTATGGGTGAACACGAGTAGCACCCGTCTGAATCCGAATCGAATCAATTAAATTGGTTTTGGAACCAACGGATAATTGGATCCGAATCCGAACCAAACTAATGGCTCTTTCTAATGATTAGTCCGGGTAACGATTTTGAGAGTGCAGAATCCGAACCAACTCGTAAACCCGACCATATATTAATTAAATAAAAATTTAAAATATATATATGCCTTTTAACGATTTTGAGTTTCTCTCTATTGCACTTTTGTATTTACCTTTTAATGTGTTTGGTGTTTAACATGTTTGGATTTTAATGTGTTTAGTTTTTAATATATTTGATGTTTAACATGTTTGAATTATTTCTATTGATTTTACATATTTATTGTACTTACAGAATTTTTAAGATAAAATTTCGTTTTTTTTATGAATTTCTGTTTCATCGGGTATCCAATTATCCGAACCGAATCAATCCGTTTTTAATCAGTTTGGTTTAATTCGAATACATATATAAAAAAACATAATTCGAACCAAATCGAACCAATTACAATTCAATTAGTTCAGTTCTAAGTTTAGTTCTAATTTCACCATAAATTCGAACCAACCCAACCCGTACTCATCCCTAAGAAAAATGATTGGTGGAAAGGGACAAATTTTTTGCTGGCTTTGGGAGTGAAGGTAGTTTTGTTTTTTATTCTTTTTCTATTTTAGGTTAAGCAAGGGTAGAGCTTGCGGGGCTACCATTTTTTCTGGGCTAAAGATGAAGTTGATGCTTTACCTTTTGGTTGAAAACCCAAAATGGATATCTTAGCCATTGATTATATGTTATTTGACACGTATCTTCAATATATTTTATGTGAATGACTACTTTGATGATTCATTTTTTTGTGTATATCTAGCATAATTAAAGATTGAAGTAAACATAAGAATTCCTCAAAAGGAAAGAATTTTCTTTCAAGTTATTGGCAGACTGATATGATGCCTAAACATAATGTAATGACTAATGAACATGAACATTCAAGTACACAGCTAAAATGAGACTTCTACAACATTTCCTCATCACTAACCACTCGCTTTTCTAATTTACATAAGTACACTACAGATATTTAACCAAATTAGCCGTTTCTTCTCAAGAAAAACCTTGCCACTCTTTAACCTTTTTTTTTTTCAAAAGAGAAAAGCAATGTGAGAAGAACACAAGTCAACACTTACAACTACAAAAGGTCAAAATGCTGTTTTGATGTGTTCCATTCAGATTTATCAAGAAAAAAGCTCTACTAATCATGAGTGACTCAGTGGAAATTTATCAGGCAACGTCGACATCTATTGCCATTGCCTTCTCTTCTGAGGCATAGGAAGTGTCTGGAGCTGCAGTGGACTTTGGTTCTGTAAATGGACTCTGTGTATGAGTCGAGTCAACTTCCATAGCCGAAGGTCTGGGAGGTGATGGCGGCTGCACCTCCACATCAGGATACGCGGCCTTAAACCTTGCCCGCAGTCCCTCATCAACCAACCTCACACCACTTAACTGATTACCAAGTGACATCCACCTAAGGGAACAATGGAGACATGATCAATTACAAGAAAGTAAAGAACTACCACAAACAGAAAAAAAATCTTCTCCATAAAGATGAAGTTTTGAACCTAAATCCACAACTATGACAAGGTTAGACTCTTTGGTCTGACAAATCAAAACCAGATTATAGATAACAAAGTACTTAATCTATACAACAATATCATGGAACTGTAGTAACATTGGATCAAATGATCATTTCAAATCAAGACTAGCCAATGGGTTCAATCTCAGTCAAATAAATATATTTCAGTCAAGAAAACCAACCCTGCATGAGTATTGTGCATGCGAGCAAATAACTCCAGCTTTCTTGTTCTTGGACTTATCCTCTCCAGCATCGGATACATCTGCAGGAAAAAATTACTATAATTCTTTATCTCATCTTCAAAAGGAAAATGAGATTAATGCAAAATTCAATGACATAATAATTATCTATCAGGAAGTAGTTGAATGCTATAGAAACCTCATCTGGCTTGCGGCTTGTTTCCCTGACTTCAGCAACAATAACATCGGTATCAATATTTCGGTTCACTTCAGGGTTCCCCTTTATCCCAACAAGACAATGTTCCTTACTATGATTGAGCCAATGGCCTGTGCGGCCAGTTCTGATTATTCTCTGAAGTTGATTTGTTTTCACCCAAATTATCTCCTCAACACGTTTATATCCCCAAAGTTCTAAGCTGCAGAAAGCATTATGCAATATAAGCAAGCCAACTTCACTTGTTATCAGGGAAAAAAAAAGTATGTGACCAGTAACAAGTGCACATACCATTCACGTCCAAGCTCCATCGCACGTCCGGTGACCCACAGAAAAATAAGTCCATCGGTTTGCAGTGCAGGGACATTAAGACTGCGCATCTCATCATCAGCCATTGTTCCATAAGGCAGTTCCATGTGAATATCCCATGGTGGATCTGCCATGATTACTCCAAATTGACCTAATATGTCCATCCTAAAGTTACGTATATCACAGTTGATCCATTGTGGCTCACCAAGTTCCACCTCAGAACAATATTCAGCTCGCTGAGGTTTTAGTGGCTTTGGAGGCGGAGGTGCACCCATCATTGTTGGAGACACGTCAGGTGTAGGGTCATACTCATAATGAACATACTTGCATGTCTATCAAAGGAAAGAAGAACGATAGAGATCAGATTATGTGATACATAAGCAAAATAGGACAATTCACAATAAGATATAATCACAGAAAGAAACATGCCTTCATGTGCCGGCAAGTATCAAGAAAAGAACAGTCCCCTAAATTGATGTCTGTATGAGGAGCAATTATCCGTCTAAAATGAACCTGTGAAGAAAAGGATCAGTAATTGTTATCAACAAAAGCAGATTGATTATTGGAAATCACATCCACAAGTGACACCAGCCTAAAGCAATAGAGAACAAATAAAAAATGAAATCATACAGGTGGGAAAACAGAAACGAAATCACTAACCTTTTCACATGCTATAAAGGAACCAGATTGACGACGACAATCCTCTTTTGTCAGCAAGTCACAGTATTGCCTCACTTGAGAACCACCTTTTGTTTTGAACTGAAAAATATATTGCAAACCAATCTTAGAAATATTAACCTATACATAATGCTGGCGTGCAGTAAAAGATGGCAAAAAGCACAATAGAAACTTCAGCATTAAGCCTTTTGAAGTAGGAAATGAGGTCGAACCTTAGCAGCAACAGCAGTCTCCTTTGCAGTTGGTCGGTGAATTAGGTCCAAAAGCTCCTCACCAGTTTTAGATTTTTGCATCTCCCTAAATGATTTCTTATTCAACAAAGCCTCAAGATCCTTCATATCATCCTCTATGGTTCTTGGTTTCTGTGGCATTGAATTAGGACTATTACCTGGTGCATTTGGCCCCAATGGGAGTCTATGCATTGGTGGGATACTCAGGCCTCTATGTGCCCCCATCATGCCCATTACTCTTGGTGCTCCCCTGGGTCCTCCCGGAAACATTGGTTGTAAACCAGACATGTGAGGGTCCCCATGGGGCATCCACATATCAGACATTGGCCTAAGACCTGGCCTTCCCATCCCAAGCAAACTGCCATTAGCATTAGTGCCACCTGGAGTGATTTGCCCTTGATTTTGATTTGCATTTCCATCTCCGGAACTTGATTCGAGTTGCTGATACTGTGCAGTTTCCGGCAACTCTCTAAGAAGCCGAGTTCGGTCTATATTTAAAACCATAATTCTTGCCTTGCCACTTACCACGAACTCCTCCAGCTCAACACCACCATTATCTTCTGCCATTGACCTCAAAGCTATCTCCACTGCAAGCGTAGATCCCGAATCTCCCCCAAGCTCCTGAAGTGCTGCCTTCTCTGCAGGCGTAACCGTCTGATCATTCTCCAATTTTCTCAACACAGTGGAAGAATCAATTGGTGTGAATGGTACTCGCCCTAGCAAACAAACAGCAACCATTGATCGGACCACTGCCAACGGATTTACACTCTCAGATTCAACCTGGTTAACTGTCTTTGAATCCACAGATGTTTTCTGCTTTTGATTCTTGGTATTTGTCAGGTAACCCTCATTAGAGCCATCAGTGCTTTCAGTATTAAAACGAGTTGTTTCAAGAGTTTTCTTGGGATTCAATTTTGGGTCAGGTGGAGGCAAAGCAGGGGTAGGAGCAAACGGCCGATGATTGAAAGAAGAAACAACTTTGAGAGAAAGGTCAAGAGAGGACACAAGATTGGGGATTATGGTCTGTATAGAAGAAAGCATCTCCAGGTGAGCCTTGTGTTGGGTCTCTATTCGAGCTTCGAGCTGCTGCCTTATGTCTTTAACGGCAGCTATGGTATCCTCATTACCATCTGATTGTGTCTCCATTGATTCCTTCCTAAAACCCAAGAATGATACATACATCAGATTTCATAAACTCTTGCTACTATTTATGATTGAACATCAAGTAACAGATACAAACACAAGATGAATAGTGGCAACTATAAGAATTGAAATGAAAAATTAAAGAAATGATTAGGTAAACAAAACAATATCTTAGTTTCACTAACCCAAAAAGGAATTCAAAATTTTGAAGTACATTGATATTTTCAATTCAATCAAATAGCTAGTAACTACAGCACAAATGAACCCTAAACCAAAATATTAGCAAGCTGAGAACTTCATTAAAAAAAAAAAAATCAAATTTTCAAACATTGCAGTAAACAACGGATTGAGATAAACTAATCATCGAAACCTCAATGACATTTAAATAGCTACCATCAAGGAAACTCCAGAAGTATGCCTAATTCCCAGAGCTACGTAAATGACACTGAATCACCCTAAAAACCAGTCTAAATCACAAAATCCAAAACAAGAAAACCAACAAGAAGTATATCAGCATCTCAAATAAAGAAAAGTGCTTAAATTTATATGAAAAATTGAATCTTTTTCTAGTTTCTCGCAGCAAAGCTATAAACACCTTGGAATGAAGAGCAAAACTCCTGATTCTTAGGGTGAATAGAGAGGGGAAGCTGAGAATCAAAATCAAGGATAGACGTGTTGAATGCGAAGTTTTTGACTTGCTGGAGCTTCGAAGATTTTCCGGTGGATTCGGCGGAGCGAAGGGTTGAAGAGCACTGGCGGAGAAGAAGAGAAGCAGCAGATTACATATATGTCTTCGGACTCAGTAGACCAAAATCCCCTCCAAAAGTAATTACAAAATATACCCCTGTAATTTCTATTTTATTCGAAAGTACCCCTCTTTTTGTAATATTTTCGTTTTAGACCCCTACCAACTTTGAAAAACAAATTTTCCCACCGTATCTTTCATCTCAGACTCTCAGTAGACATATTAGAACCGAAGTATGAAGGCTTGTGAATGTGATTAATCATTAATCAGGAAATGCATAAGGATTATAAGTAACTTATCCTTGTCTTCATGTTCAGATCAACCAAGTGTAATTACCAAGTCTTTAATATGTTTGATTAAATGCAAATGCGATGATGCAAAACCAACCGATTCATATTTATTAGGGTGTACATGGCCCGTCTTGATTCGAAGATCTGGTCTGATCTCGAATATTTTAGGAGTTAATTTGGTAGGATTTTACGGATAGATTTTTTTAATTTTTTTTAACAATTGAGAGAGTAAAGTGTGATTTCTCATTATTAATTTTATAAGTGGGACAAAAAATAAATATGAGAGAGAATAATAAAAGGTTAGAGATCACACTTTACATTCTCAATTTTTTAACAATTGAGAGGGTCCATTTCCGTGATTTCACCGAGTTTAGAGTTGGGTAAAAATCTTAAAAATAGACTCGTTCATTATTTCGAGTCGAATCCGAATCAAAGCGAGTCCGGCTTTACTCGATCCATATACACTCTAAGAAAACTAAAAAGTATATATATTTTAAATTAATTTCAATATTATGTTATATTAATTATAAGCTTATAATATAGATATCAACTTTTTGATAACAAATTTATTCTTTATAAATAAGTGTATCATAAATAAATTTTTTTATAAGTAAAATTTTTTATAAATTATTATTAAAGACTCAGTTTTTACTTAATTTGAACTTGATATAGTTATGACTTATGACCTTAAAATATTTAGGTTTCATCCGGTCTAAAATCGAGTTAAACGTCTACAAAATAAACTTAGTATATAATTATTTACCACCTTGCAGAAGTTAAATATACGGTTGATCAATACTCTCTAGCACATGTCAGTATCATCCGGATCCAATCAGTGAAGAACATGTTTCCATAATAAAAAGCTCACCTCAACAGAGAAGAGAAGCCACGCGGGCTCACGGCTGACGGCACGCCGAGAATGAGACAGAGAAGCGAGCTCACCGCGAAGCACAGCAGTGAAGGCGATCCACTGCGGAGAAGGAGGACACTAGGAGCACGGACTGGCAGAGGCAGTGAAGACGCGACACGAACGGAGGCGACAGGCGAGCGAGGGACGCTCAAGAGCCGGTGAGACGACGGAAAGGAGCCGACGAGAGGCTCGGCGACGAGGCGGCGACCATGGGGTGGCGGTGAAAGCTCTAGCTGCGGCTGCCGTTCTGCCTTTTAGTTCAAGTGAGAGAGTGAGGCTCTGCCTCTGTTCCTTCGATCAGGTGCAGTGAAGTTGATAGTTGATTTGATTAAATTTTTATCTAACTGTTCTCAATTATCAATTTCACTTTAAATTGATGGTACTGAGTTTTCACCTAGATAATTTTAGTGATCGTTTTAATTGTATACATATTTAAACGTGCAAATATCTTTACCGTGTAACAGATTGTAGAAAACTGTAGTAATACCTTGTTGGGGGCGACAGTTGAAACCTTCCTAAGTAGCACTTTTGTTGCATCTCTAGGAATTCAAAACACAAAAGTTATCACTTCTAAACAAATTCAGCATAATACTTTAAAAAATGAACAAGTTATACTTTGAAGAACCTTGAAGACAATGTGTGAACACTACTGTTATTAATAATCTCGTAATATCAAATATGCAGCAATATGGTGTCCCTACTTTTATTTGGTTAATTAAAGGTCAAACTTTAATACACCACGTGCAATTTGAATAAGCTGTTTTCATTCTTCAAAGAAGAATTAAAAAATGAAGACTTACATCAAAGCCAGCTAGCAACTCTGCTGTCATGAATTATTTAAAGTTAGTTACCACTTGATTCCCATGTTCTTATACCATATGACATCATGGTCATACATATTGGGATATACTTGATCCAGTAGATCACCGAGTTCAGTATCCTGCAAACATTGTTCTCTTACCCTTTTGTTTTGAAAATTTGACTACTTTGATCTTGTTTGAGATCATGGCTGGAGTTCTTGTTGGTGGAGCTTTTCTGTCTGGCTTCATTAACGTTGTCTTGGATAGGCTCATTTCGGTTGATGCAATCAACTTGGTTGCAGGCAAGAAGCTTAGCTCTGACTTGGTTGAGAGGCTGAGGAATGCTCTGATGGATGCTGGAGCTCTTGTTGATGATGCAGAGCTCAAGCAACTGGATAACCATGATGTGAAGGAGTGGCTCAACTGTCTCCGAGATGCTCTTTACACTGCTGATGACTTGCTGGACCGCGTCTGCACCAAAGCTGCAACTCAAAAGGGGGTATGCAATTTCTTGCCTAGCTTCTTGAATTCTGAAGAGAGGCAGATGGTGAAAGAGATAGAAAGGGTGGTTACAAGGATAGAAGATCTTGAGAAACGCAAAGGAAAGCTTGGGCTTGAAAAGATTTCCACTGCTAGCTTCTCCTGGAAAACTACATCCACTTCTATTGTAAAAGGGAATGTGTATGGCAGGGAGGATGACCAGAAGGCCTTAGTCCAGATGCTGAATGACAACAATGAGCATCACTTGTCTGTGATCTCTATTGTTGGCATCGGTGGTGTTGGTAAAACTACTTTGGCTCAATGGATGTACAATAATGCAGAGTTGATGGAGGGATTTGATCGGAAAGCATGGGTTTGTGTTTCGGAAAACTTCAATATTGTTGAGACTACAAGGAATATAGTAAAGGAGATCTCTACAAATACTCAGGATCTTGATAGCTTCAATTCAATTCAAGATGCTTTGAAGAAAGGATTGTCCGAAAAGAAGTTCTTTATTGTTTTGGATGATGTTTGGAGTAATGATCATCATCAATGGAAGGATTTTCTAGCCCCTTTTCAATATGGGGTTAAGGGAAGTACTATTCTTCTGACTACTCGCAAGGAAGATGTTGGTTCAGTTGTCCAAACAAATTATCACCCTCACTATCTCATTCCATTATCAGAAGACTATTGTTGGTCAGTGTTTGCAGCCAATGCTTCTTTTCCAGAGTCAAATGGGAGCCCAACACTAGAAGGAATAGGAAAAAAGATTGCCAGGAAGTGTGACGGTTTGCCATTAGCAGCAGAAACACTTGGTTGCTTGTGCAGAAGGCATGATGCTGAGGAATGGGAAAAAATCTTAAGGAGTGATATTTGGGGATTTTCTACAATTGACAGTAAGATTATTCCAGCACTGTTAATTAGTTACTTCCACCTTCCTGCACATTTGAAGCGTTGTTTTGTTTATTGTGCACTGTATCCGAAAGATTATCTTTTGGATAAAGATGAACTAATTTTGCTGTGGATGGCCCAAGATCTTTTAAGGCTACCAAATAGAGGAGAGAGTTTTGAAGAAGTTGGTTGCAAATATTTTGAAGAATTAGCTTCCAGATTATTTTTTAAACCAAGTAAGTATAATTTTAAGAGATTTGTGATGCATGATCTCTTGCATGACTTGGCAATATTCCTTGCTGGCGACTTTTATTGTAGAATAGAAGAACTTGGTGAACAAGAAGAGAAGAAGGTTCTCACTCGTCATTTATCACATATCTCACGTGGAAGCTTAGGTCCTCGAATCTCAAAAGTCTCTAACTCCATTGCGAAATTGGAATCTTTGAGGACATCGTTGTATATCGATGATTTGTTTAACCTGGAAAGCATAGCATCAAAGTTTAAATACTTGAGAGTTTTATCCTTTCATAAACTTGACGTATTACCTGATTCAATAGGTGAATTGATTCATCTACGCTATTTGAATCTCTCTTGGACTGACATCAACATGTTGCCAGAATTGTTGTGCAACTTGTATAATCTACAAACATTAATATTGTATGGATGTACTAAGCTGACCATGTTGCCCAGTGGCATGCATAATCTTGTGAATTTACGGCATCTGGATCTTAGGAAAACTTCTTTGGAAGAAATGCCTGGGGGAATAAGCAAATTGAAACACTTGCGTGTCTTAGATTTCTTTATCGTGGGCAAGCATGAAGATAATGGAATCCATGAATTGGGAGGGCTCTCAAATCTTCATGGATCATTCCAGCTTAAGAAGTTGGAGAATATTGTGGATGTGAAAGAAGCAGAGAATGCAAGAATGATAAACAAGAATCTCATCAGCAAATTATACTTGGAGTGGTCTTCAGGTGGTGATATGGTTTCGAATACACAAACTGAGAGAGAGATACTCCACAGCTTGGAACCGCACAATGGCTTGAAAGAGTTGACAATAAGGAGATACAGGGGTACAATATTTCCAGATTGGTTGGGGCACTGTTCTTACAACAATATGACACATGTATCGTTGGTGTGTTGCATGAACTGTTGCATGCTGCCTTCACTTGGACAGCTACCATCTCTTAAGTCCCTGTACATTCGAGATTTCGGTCAGCTCAGCAGCATTGGAATTGAGTTTTACAAGAATGAAGACAATCCTTCTTTGCATATTGCTCCTTTTCCCTCACTGGAGACATTGCAACTTCAGGATATGCCATGCTGGGAGGTGTGGAATTTACCTGACTCAGAAACTTTTCGTCAGCTTAAGAGTCTTCAAATAACAGATTGTCCAATGTTAAAGGGAGATATGCTTCATCATGTATTAATGAGAATTGTTTCTTCCTCAATGGATGTTTCAAAAGTTCGCAAACTGGAAATACTACAAGATGACAAAGAAAGGTTTCAACAGATGCTACTTTCTGGGGATACTTTATTATTTAGCGGTAGTGAATCTATGGTGGAGTCTGCATTTAAGGCAATGATTAGCATCAACCATATAAGTTGCCTCCATGAAATAATCATCCGGAGGTGTAGAAAACTAGAATTCCCCCAGCTACAGCTGCAGAAGTATGATTTGGTAGAGCTACTAATTGAAGAGAGCTGTGATTCACTGACCTCCTTGTCGTTGGATGTCTTTCCCAATCTCAAGAATCTCCAGATAAAACGGTGTAGGAATCTGGAATCGGTGTCAATGTCAGAGGCACCACACGCTGCTCTTCAACGTCTCTCCATCTATGACTGCCACAAATTAGTGTCATTTGCAGGAGAAGGACTGGCTGCACCCAACTTGATTCATCTTCAAGTCGCATGGTGCTCCAAGTTGGAGGCATTACCACGTGACATGAATAGTCTACTCCCAAGTTTAGAGTTTCTCGACATACGAGGTTGCCGAAACATTTGCAGGTTGGCAGAGGGTGGTTTACCTCCTAACTTGAAATCACTTGAAGTGGGAATTTGTGAGCAACAAATGAGGGATCCATCATGGATGCCCAACTTGCACGCACTCACTCATCTCAGGATTGAAGGTCATTACTGCGACAACATAAAGTCATATCCAGAGGTGGGTTCGCTGCCTCACCTTCCCTCCCTTACCACTCTTGAGATATGGCACTTCCATAATCTGGAGACATTGGAGTGCAACGAGCTTCTCCGCCTCACCTCCCTTCAACAATTGCACATTTCATTCTGCAGGAAGCTGGAGAATATGGAAGGAGCAATGCTACCTTCCTCTCTGTTGCTATTCAAAATGGAATACTGTCCTTTGCTGGAAGAACACTGCAAGAACAAGCATCAATTAATCTGGCCCAAAATTTCCCACATCCCAACCATTCAAGTCAATCGCAACAAAATTTCCTGAATAGAGATTTCTGAGCAGGTAATTATCTAACTTCACGGTTCTCATGCCACCACAATTCAATTATACATGCATCAATTTCCTTTTCCTCAAAAGAAAATACCTCTCTTTCTTTACACATTATCAACTAGTTGGACTGATATAAATTTGCATTCCTTTTTTTTTTTCCCATTCATTGGGAAACCTCTCACTTTGTAGTTGTACTTGAAAGAAATATCTTCTGTTATTCTCAGAAAAGGTCATTCTTATAAATTCAAAGACATGGAATATATATATTGTGCATCCAACATTTGAGAATTTCTTTACATACATCGATAAATGAAATCTACTGTTTTCATCCATCTTCTGCAGGTACATTGTAATGAAGTAAAAGTGCCCAAATGGCAGAGATTCATCATATATAATCTTATACAAATACTTTAGCTTCAGGTTGGTAAATTTACTCTACTTCATTCCATTCTAGAATTTACTTTTCCTCTTCTGTTGGGAAAAAGAAAAACGTTATGAAAACTTGATTTTAGAAAAACTAGATATATGCCCTTAATGGTAAAATTGTTTTTCTGCCTTTGCTACTATTTGATGTTTATGGCTTTATGCTGAACTAATTGGTACTTCCATGTAGTAACTTAAATTTTGATTCTTTAACTGTTTTTGGAATCTATAAATTGTACTTTTTGTTACGATTCTATTTATTGTGGTTCATTCATAATTTTAGTAGAGAGATCAATTGAAATCTTTTAAAAATATTCGAGGTAAAATTAAAACTTTCACCAAATGCTAGAGACATTTAATATGGTTTTCGTTGTTTTCTTTTCTTCTATTCTTTAATCTTCTTTTAAATTTTTTGCAATATAACACAATATGATGCAGTTTGCAACTTTGAGTGATAGGCTAAAAGAAAATAAAGCTTATTGTCTTTCCTAAAATGGAAAGTGAAGCTTCAAAATAATTTAACAATCTTGTTTCTGTTTGTGCCATCTTCCTAAAATGGAAAGTGAAGCTTCAAAATAATTTAACAATCTTGTTTCTGTTTGTGCCATCTTTTGCAGGTAAAAAGTTCACAGTTGTTCCAGATTTCATTGTACATGTATATGTATATGGAGATGTGTAAAGTGGATTAATGTGTTGGGAAGCAGTAGTGTTTTGTGATTTCGGCTTTCATGTTAATTGCTATGTACACTAGTTTAAATTAATGACTGATGTGTATCATATCTACACATTATTCAATGCTTTGCTTCAAAGATAGGAACCGTAGCTGGTTGTTTGGTTATATGACTTATATCAATAGCAGTCATGTTTGAACTTTGAACCAACATGCTAAACAAATGAGTTTCAATATATAATGCAAGGGTTGTATCAAACTTGAATTGTAGGTATTCTTTTTTTTTTTAAATTTACAATTCAAAGGCATCATGATGATTAACATCGTTATTGAACTTAGCTGAAGTAGTGTTACTTATATGTTGATGTTGATAATCTACATCTTACCTGCATGAAACAGTTATTAATTAATTAACTTCTATTCAAAGGTAGGTACAACAGCTTTGATAATCCCTTGGAATTATGACACAAAAATAAAGATTTCATTAAGAGAATGGTATACTTTTAATAAATTGCTCATTTAAACTTTACAATTTTGTGATCATATTTTCGTTGACTTGCTGTGTTCTATGGTTCATGCCGAACAAAAAGCTCAAAGTATTAAAACGTGCAATTAGTTATAAAATATCATATTAAATGCATTGTAGATCCTATACCAACTCTTTCTAATATGAAATTGTATGCTGCCATGTGCTTACTATGTATAGTTTGGCTGATATAATAAGATGTTCTTTGCAAGCTTAATCTGGATTCATTGGCATATTATCGTTCTCTTACTAGTTACTTTCTGCAACCATTAAAATGTGCGTTGGTGGCCTCTATGCCAATGGCAAGTTGGTGAGCATGTAATTATTTTTGTAAAATATTTGTGTCATATGACATTATGTTAACCTCATCTTCCATTGCAGTATTGTTATATTGATGTCAAATTTTTCTCAAGCTGAATTTGTGCCTTTCTGTTTTTGAATCTAAAAAGGAAGCCAATAATGTTGAATAAGGTACTCAGATGAATTGTGAATTCATATACGCAAATTGTTACGCGGTATGTTAGCTAATATAACTGGTAAATTCATGACCCAAATTTAGTTTAGTATACACCATACTTCCTGTGCTGCCATACAAAAATTGTCCTCTCATTCCAACCTTCTAGTTGGAGTGTGCAAAAATTCTAATACCTGATTGAGGATATAAGAAGTTGTTTCATCTTTAGAAACTCTGCTACACGCATACCCTGCTAGTGTTGATCAATTTTAATGAACATATTCAATCGTGGTTTGTTTTTAATTCCTCATCAGACATCACCACCAGGACCAAAATCCAAAATTTATCTCCAATTTGAGAATTTATGTTTACCCATAACTGAAAGGACAAGATCTTGCAGACTTGTTATATGCAAGATTGATAGTTGAGATATTCATGTCTAAATTTTGACTCAAAAAGAATGAATTCATGAAGGTGCTTTCAATGATGGAATAGTATTTTGACTCAGAATTAAAAGTTCCGAACAAATTATTAAACTAAGCATACCGCATTAGCAGCATACAAATTAGAAGAAGGTAACCTCGAAGATAACTACCATTATTGTTGTTAATAACCTCATAACATACTACAATCATATACATACAAAAATGTGGAGCCAGCATGTTCCTAGTTTTATATAGTTTCCATTTATCACAAAGACTATACTGCCATGAATTTCCTAGGTTGCATCGGAGATTACTATGTCTTTTTGCTAAGGAATCATTGACACCTCGTCCTTATACTCTTGATTAAGTAAAACTAGTTCACTATTCTCTAGCCATTGCTCTCTTACCTTTCCTGAAATCCATTCACTATCATGGCTGGTGCACTTGTTGGTGGAGCTTTCCTCTCTAGCTTCATTAATGTTGTCTTTGACAAGTTTCTTACAACGGATGCAGTCAACTTGGTCTTGGGCAAGAAGCTTGGCTCTGACTTGGTTGAAAGGCTGAAGATTTCTCTGCATGCTGCTGAAGTTCTGGTTGGTGATGCTGAGGACAAGCAACTTGACAACCAACCTGTGAGGGACTGGCTCCACAGTCTCAGGGATTCTGTTTATTGGGCCGATGATTTGCTTGACGCTGTCTTTACCAAAGCCGCCACTCGAAAGGAGGTAGATTCTTTCTGGCCTATTAGCCTCCTCAACAGAGATAAGGAGATGATAGATAAGATGGAAAGGGTGGTTAGAAGAATAGAATTTCTTGAAAAACAAAAAGATTTCCTTGGTCTTGAAAAGACTACCAAGAAGAACTTCTTGTCATGGAGAATTCCATCCACATCTCTTGTAGAAGGTAATATATATGGCAGGGAAAAGGACCAACAGGAAATAATCAAGATGTTAAATGATAATAGAGAACATCAGTTGTCTGTGATTCTCATTGTGGGCATAGGTGGGGTTGGCAAAACAACTTTAGCTCAATGGTTGTACAATAATGAAAACTTGATGGAGGGGTTTCAAGTCAAAGAATGGGTTTGCATATCTGAGGACTTTAATATTGTTGAGGCTACAAAGAATATTATAGGTCAAACTGCTCGGAATATTGAGGATTTCAATTCACTTCAACTTAAGTTGAAGGAGAAATTGTCAGAAAAGAAGTTCTTTATTGTTTTGGATGATGTTTGGAGTGATGATGGTGATGTTTGGAAGAAATTCAAAACCCCTTTTCAATATGGGGCCAAGGGAAGTATAATTCTTGTAACAACTCGTGTCAAAGAGGTTGCTTCTGTACTCCAAACTTGTCCTCCTTACATTCTTAGTGAGTTGACTGAAGAATGTTGTTGGTCGGTGTTCGCAAACAATGCTTGTTTTCCAGAATCAAATGGGAGTTCAACATTAGAAGAAATTGGTAGAAAGATTGTCAACAAGTGTAATGGATTGCCATTGGCTGCAGAAACACTTGGGCGCATGTTGCGAACTAAACATGATGTTAAGGAATGGGAAGCTGCATTAAAAAGTGATATTTGGGAATTTTCCATCAAGAATAGCAAAATTATTCCAGCATTGTTAATCAGTTATTTCCAGCTTCCTGCACATTTAAAGCGTTGCTTTGTTTATTGCTCATTGTATCCAAAAGATCACCATTTTCATAAAGATGAACTAATCTTGCTCTGGATGGCTGAAGATCTTTTAAGGCCGCCAAAGAGAGGAGAGAGTTTAGAAGAGGTTGGTTGCGAGTGTTTTGAAGAATTAGCTTCCAGATTATTTTTCAAACAATGTGAGTACTTTGATAAGTGTTTTGTGATGCATAACCTTTTACATGATTTAGCATTGTTCCTTGCTGGAGACTTCTATTGTAGATTTGAAGAACATGGAAAAGTAGAAAGTGTAACTACCTACACTCGCCATTTGTCTTATGATAGTTTGAGTCATCTGATCTCAGAGCATTTTGATTCCATCAATAAAGTTGAATCTTTGAGGACACTTTTGCCTAACAATTTTTTTTCTCATTCGGACAACATTGATAGTATAACATGTACCTTGATATTGAAGCTCAAATATTTGAGAGTTTTGTCATTTCTCTCATTTGAAGGACTTAATGTATTGCCTGAATCAATAGGTGAATTAACCTACTTGCGTTACTTAGATCTTTCTGAGACAAGTATTAGAACACTACCAGAATCATTATGTGACTTGTACAATCTACAAACATTGAAACTGAATGAGTGTTCTAGTTTGACCATGTTACCCAATGGCATGCATAAGCTTGTGAATTTGAGACATCTCAGTATTAGAAGAACTTGTTTGAAAGAAATGCCAGAAGAAATGAGCAAATTGAAACACTTGCACTTTTTAAGCTACTTTATGGTGGGCAAGCATGAAGACAATGGAATCCAAGAGTTAGGAGGGCTTTTAAATCTTCATGGATCATTCGAGATTAAGAAATTGGAGAATGTTGTTGATGCCAAACAAGCAAGGAGTGCAAGGATGTTGGATAAGAAGCACATTGACAACTTATTGTTGGAATGGTGTTCAGGTGATGATATGGTTTCAAACACACAAACCGAAAGAGATATACTCGACAGCTTGCAACCTCACCATGGCTTGAAAGAGTTGAGAATCAAGGGCTACAAAGGTACAATATTTCCAAATTGGGTGGGACATTGTTCTTACCAAAATATGACTAGTGTATCTCTATATTCTTGTAACAATTGTTGCATGCTGCCTTCACTTGGACAACTACCATCTCTTAAGTCTCTTCTCATTCAAGGCTTTAATCAGCTCAAGAGTATTGGCATGGAGTTTTACAAAAATGAAGGCGATTGTCATTGTTCGCCAATTGCACCGTTTCCCTCACTCGAGACATTGGAATTTTGGGATATGCCATGTTGGGAAGTGTGGCACTTATCTGATTCAGAATCTTTTCCTCATCTAAAGAAGCTTCAAATAACAGATTGTCCAATGCTAAAGGGAGATATACTTAATCAGGTATTCTTGAGATTCATTTCTTCTTTGTCTTCAGATGTTTCCAAAATTCGCAAGCTAAGTATACAGAAAGATCATAAAGGAAGGTCTCAAGAGATTTTACTTAAGGGGGATAGTTTGTCAATTAAGGGATGTGAATCTGTGATGGGGTCTGCATTTAAGGCAATGAGCATCAACCTTCTAACTTATCTTCAAGAAATACAAATCTCAGGGTGTTCTTATGCTGTATCCTTTCGAGGCGATTGTTTACCAAAATCTTTGCAAAAGCTAACAATCCTGAATTGCAGCAAACTAGAATTCCCTCAGCAGAAATACAATTTCATGGAGCTATATATAAAAGACAGTTGTGATTCACTGTCTTCATTCTCATTGGATGACTTTCCAAATCTCAATAATCTCAAAATAGAAAAGTGTGAGAATCTAAAATCACTTTCATTGTCACAACCACCACATGCAGCTCTTAAACATCTCTTCATTGATGACTGTTGCAAATTTGTGTCATTTCTGGTCGAAGGACTAGCTGCACCCAACTTGACTCATCTCAGGGTCACATATTGCTACAAGTTGGAGTCATTGCCTGCTAACATGAACACTCTTCTACCAAATTTACAGTCATTGGAGATACAACGTTGCTCAGAAATTTGTAAGTTGCCAAAGGGTGGTTTCCCTCCAAACTTGAAAGAGCTTAGTGTGGGAGGTTGTGAGGAACAATTGAAGGGTCTATCATCAATGTGTCACTTCAATGGCCTTATTGAGCTTACAATTGAGGGCTATTTTGGTGTGACATCATATCCAAAGGTTGGTTCACTGCCTCAGCTTCCCTCGCTTACCACTCTGCGCCTCTGGGGCTTTCTTGATTTGGAAACATTGGAGTGTGACCAGCTTCTTCACCTCACATCCCTCCAACAATTACACATTCAATGGTGTGTGAAGCTAGAGAATATGGCAGGACAAAAGTTGCCTTCCTCTCTCTTACTACTTCAAATTATAGAGTGTCCTTTGCTTGGAGAACACTGTAAGAAGAAGGATGAACAATACTGGTCCAAAATTTTCCACATCCCCAACATTCAAGTTGATGGTGAACAAATTTTCTGACCAGGTAATTCTCTATTTTTTATGTTTCTCATGGTATTTCATAAATTCATAAATTTCCTTTTCCTTAAAAAAATAAGATAAATTTAAAAGTCCTCTCTTTCTTTAGACAACATTAACTAGTCAGTTGAACTGATATGCCAACAAGAAATTTTACATTATTTTCTTTCATTATCAGGGAAGGTCTCAGTTTGTAGTTGTAGCTAAAGAAAAATCCTTTCTTACTCTAGAAGAAGTCATTGCTATCTGTGATACTTAACAAATTACATTTTTCAATATATCTTGTGGATCCAACATTTGAGAATTTCTTTAAATGTAATAAACAAATGGATGATTCAATGTTACTGTTTTTACTATTTTCTACAGGTAGCATGTACCGAGGTAATAAGTGCCAAGATGGCTGAGATTTCATGATACATGTGTTTAGAATCTTATATAATGGTACCTGAAATAGTTGAAAAGGACACTCTAGTAGCTGAAATAGTAGACAGAGGATAATGTTATGCAGACAGCATTGAAAAACATTTCTATCAACTTCTCTTTGTGGTGAGCTTTTTTCTCTGTTCCTATTTCTTTTAGCATTTTAATTTTTTTAAACCTGAATAGACATACTAGGATTCAATTTATGGTTTTTATTCTAAAATATGCAGCTTGTACATATGGGCACCGCATAAATGGATAAAACGTTGTTCTATTCGGCCATCGAGATGATAAGTACAAGTGTGATGAGGTTGCTGCCAAATCAAATGTATGTACTGAAAATTATTATTGCAGTTAATTTATCAGTTATTATATATGTTGCTGATGACAAACATTATTTTTGAGAAAGTATTAATATGTGTGTCAATGTTTCAGCCTTTCAGTACATAGATAAATTGGATACAAAAAGGGAAGAGTGGAGCAGCAAGCAAATCAGAGAAAGATGGCAAAAATTTTTCATTCTAGGCGAATTCTGTGTATGATTTTGTGACTTGCGTGAGCTCTCATATACTAAAAAAAACATATATAGGCTTGAGGAAATTTGATTGCTTGTTAGTCTTGAGAATGAGTCTTGCTTGGTTGTTCTTCGGTTGTGTTGTGTGAGATGTTTGTGTTTCTGTGATTACTTGTTTGTAACATACATTGAAATAGGTTGTTGCTGTGTTCCCTAGCTCTCTCATTTGCATACTTAGATTATCTAGCATTCATATGTGACATTGTTTAGAACTTCTTATTTGTGACTAACATATTATTTTGAATAATCTTTCATGTTCAAAATAATTACTTATCTGAACAAATATAAAGAATCCATGATGAATCTAATCCTCTCTTCTAAAAAGAAATTCACAGATGCAAGTTAAAAGCTAGCAGCCTAAAGAGAATGGTTTAAGCATTCAGAGGAGGAAGCATTTAAGTTACAGGAAAACAATAATTAAGATTCAAATAATGTCGCAAGATACACTACAATGCTCTCAAATGAGCCCAACAAACACATTTGAGGGCATCCAAAAGAGCTTTTTTAATAAGTCTTTGCAGAACCATTTCTCAGGAAGCTTTGAATAGAGTACGTAACTACTTCCTCTAAATTTTGACCTTAACAAATTGACTTATAGCACAAGATTGATGATTGAGTTATTAGTATCTAAAAAATCTTAACACTAAAAAAATAAATTCAAGTTGAATTTCTTAAATGAAAAAGGAAAATGATATACTTATATATGTAAATAGATAATTTCCATACTTTATTTTGAGAAAGTTTTGCTTCTTTTTACTAACATTACCAACCCAACTTATGTAGAAATTCATAAATGCAAGTTAAAAGCTAGCAGCCTAAAGAGATTTGTTAGGCACTCAGAGGAAGCATTCAAGTCACAAGAAAATAATAATTAGGAATCAAATAATGCTGCAAGATACACTACACTTCCTGCTGCTTCATTTTTGGGTCTCTTTTGTGGCTTTGGGACCAAGAGACATATTTGATTGAGAGTATGCTTAGTGCAAAAGACTTAGCAGAACCTATGGCCAGACCAAGATATTGGTGTTCAAATTTTGCTACTAAAGAAAATAAAATTCAAGTATCATTTCTTAAATGAAAAAAGGAAAATGATATATTTATACATTTAAATAGACATTTTATCCCTTTCTTTAATCTTTTCAACAGTTAAATTGTTTCAGTTATGCCTTGTGCATGCAACAACTCATTAGCCAGCGGCAGACCCTTAAATGGAACTCAAATTTGCGGCGAATTAGTTCTTGGCCTGTTGGGCTGGAGGAGACCGTGGACACAGAAAAAAAATTGTTTCAATTATATTTCTATTTAAATGTGCAACCATCAGTCCCCAATAAAAGATTGTAGAAAACCTTACTTATACCATGTTGCTGGGACATCTCAGAATCAGACACACAAAATATCAATTGCAAACAAATTAAACATACAAAACATTACGAAAAAAAAAAAGGTGTTCTTTTTAAAAATAAGCTTGAAGACAGCTAGCTACCTACCATGTGATGTGAAGCCAATGTCTAAACACTATTGTCAACGCATTTTAATTAACCTCATCACAGATCACACTATCATTATTGTCATTGATATCTTCCTAATATGCAGCGATATGGTGTATTGGTGTCCCTACTTTTATATACTTAATTAATGAATAATCTGTTTCATCTTCCAAAGAAGAGTTTAAAAAAAAAAATGAATACTTAGAGCAAAGCCAACTAGCAACTCCACGTGATGCTCATGTTCTTGCTGCTAAGGAATCTTTGACATCTCGCTCCTTATACACTTTTATTCAGGAAACCCCGTGGAGTTCACTACCCTGCAACCATTGTTTTCTTACCTTTCTGGAGAACCTTTTACACTTTGCTGTTTCTTTTGTGATCATATCATGGCTGGTGCACTTGTTGGTGGAGCTTTCCTTTCTGGCTTCATTAACGTTCTATTTGACAGGTTCCTTACAACTGATGTGGTCAACTTGGTCTTGGGCAAGAAGCTTGGCCCTGACTTGGTTGAAAGGCTGAAGATCTCTCTGCATGCTGCTGAAGTTCTGGTTGATGATGCTGAGTACAAGCAACTGGGCAATGAACATGTGAGGGATTGGCTCAACAGTCTGAGGGATGCTGTTTATGTGGCTGATGACTTGCTGGATGCTGTCCTCACCAAAGCCGCCACTCAAAAGGAAACGGAGGTAAGTTCTTTCCTCAACCCCATTAACTTCTTCATCAACCGGGATAGGGAGATGGTAGATAAGATGGAAGGGGTGGTTAGAAGAATAGAGTATCTTGAAAAACAAAAAGATTTCCTTGGTCTTGAGAAGAGTACCAAGAAGAACTTCTTGTCATGGAGAATTCCATCCACATCTCTGGTGGAAGGTAATATCCTTGGCAGGGAAAAGGACCAAAAGGAAATCATCAAGATATTAGATGATAATAGAGAATATCAGTTGTCTGTGATTCCCATTGTGGGCATAGGTGGGGTTGGCAAAACAACTTTAGCACAGTGGGTGTTTAATAATGAAGACTTGATGAAAGGATTTCAAGTCAAAGAATGGGTTTGTATCTCTGAAGACTTCAATATTGTTGAGGTTACAAAGAATGTTATAGGCCAAACTGCTCGTAATGTTGATGATTTCAATTCACTTCAACTCATATTGAAGGAAAAGTTGTCACAAACGAAGTTTTTTATTGTGTTGGATGATGTTTGGAGTGATGATGGTGATGTCTGGAAGAAATTTAAAACCCCATTTCAATATGGAGCCAAGGGAAGTACAATTCTTATAACAACTCGTGTCAAAGAAGTTGCTTCCATTGTCCAAACTTGTCCCCCCTACATTCTGAATGAGTTGTCTGAAGATTGTTGCTGGTCAGTGTTCGCAAACAATGCTTGCTTTCCAGAATCAAATGGGAGTCCAAGACTAGAAGAAATTGGTAGAAAGATTGTCAACAAGTGTAAGGGGCTACCATTAGCTGCAGAAACACTTGGACGTATGTTGCGAATGAAGGACGACATTAATGAATGGGAAGCTTTACTAATGAGCGATATTTGGGATTTTTCTGTGAAAAACAGTAAAATTATTCCAGCATTGTTAATTAGTTACTTCCATCTTCCTGCACATTTAAAGCGTTGTTTTATTTACTGTGCATTGTATCCGAAAGATTATCTTTTTGATAAAGATAAACTAATCTTGCTGTGGATGGCTGAAGATCTTTTAAGGGCACCAAAGAGAGGAGAGAGTTTAGAAGAAGTTGGCTGCAAATGTTTTGAAGAATTAGCTTCCAGATTATTTTTTAAACCACATGAGTATTTATCTGAGTGTTTTGTTATGCATGACCTTTTACATGATTTAGCATTGTTCCTTTCTGGAGACTTCTATTGTAGTTTTGAAGAGCTTGGTGATGTGGACAATATGTCTGACCGAACTCGTCATTTATCCTATAAAAAATTGAGTCATTTGTCCTCAAAACATTTTGATTCCATAAGTAAAGTTGAATCTTTGAGAACATTATTGCTCATCAATTTATTTCCTCACTCATGCAAGGCAGATGTTGAAACATCGTGTATCCTAATATCAAAGCTCAAAAGATTGAGAGTTTTGTCATTTCTCAGGTTTGAAAGATTCGAAGCATTACCTGATTCAATAGGTGAATTAACCTACTTGCGTTACTTGGATCTCTCTAGAACAAGCATTAGGACACTACCAGAATCATTGTGTGATTTGTACAATCTACAAACACTGAAGTTGCATGGGTGTTCTTGTTTGACTATGCTACCTAATGGCATGCATAAGCTTGTGAATTTGCGACATCTTGATATTTGGGGAACTTCTTTGGAAGGAATGCCAGGAGGCATGAACAAATTGAAACACTTGCACTTTCTAAGCTTCTTTATGGTGGGCAAACATGAAGACAATAGAATCCAAGAGTTAGAAGGGCTTTCAAATCTTCATGGTTCATTTGAGATTAAGAAATTGGAGAATGTTGTTGATGTGAAAGAAGCAAGGAGGGCGAAGATATTGGATAAGAAGCACATTGAGTGCTTATTGTTGGAATGGTCTTCAGGTGATGATATGGTTTCAGACACACAAACTGAAAGAGATATACTCAACAGCTTGCAACCACACAATGGCTTGAAAAAGTTGAAAATCAAGGGATACAAGGGTACAATATTTCCAGATTGGTTGGGATTCTGTTCCTACAACAATATGACAAGTGTATCTCTAGAGTCTTGCAAGAATTGCTGCATGCTGCCTTCACTTGGACAGCTGCCATCTCTTAAGTCCCTGAGGATTCGAGGTTTCGATCAGCTGAGGAGTATTGGCGACGAGTTTTACAAGAATGAAGGCGATCATCATTCTTCGCCTATTGCACCGTTTCCCTTGCTGGAGAGTTTGGAGTTTGATAACTTGCCATGTTGGGAGGTGTGGCACTTATCTGAGTCAGAAACTTTTCCTCAACTCAGGAAGCTTGAAATAAGATATTGTCCAATGTTAAAGGGACATATGCTTAACCATGTATTCTTGAGAATGTTTTCTTCTTTATCAGATGTTTCAAATGTTCGCAAACTAGATATACTGGAAGATAATAAAAAAAGGTCTCAAAAGATGTTAGATAATGGGGAGACTTTATCAATTAGGGGATGTAAATACATACTGGAGTATGCATTTAAGGCAACCATCGTCCACCATCTAACTTCCCTCCAAGAAATACAAATCTCAGGGTGTTTGTCTGCTGTGTCCTTTCCAGGCAATTGTATAACCAAATCTTTGCAAAAGCTGAAAATCTTGAATAGCAGCAAACTGGAATTCCCCCAGCAAGAGCAGAAGTATGATTTGGTAGAACTAAAAATTGAAAACAGCTGTGATTCACTGACCTCCTTCTCATTGGATGCCTTTCCCAACCTTAAGAATCTTGAGATATCATGGTGTTGGAATCTGGAATCAGTTTCAATGTCAGAGCGACCGCACGCTGCTCTTCAACGTCTCACCATCCATCAATGCTCCAAATTTGTGTCATTTCCAAGAGAAGGACTAGATGCACCCAACTTGACTCATTTCAATGTCACTGGCTGCTCAAAGTTGGAGGCATTGCCATGTCACATGAATTCTCTTCTTCCAAATTTACAGTCTCTCAACATAAGAGATTGCCAGAAAATGTGTAGATTGCCAGAGGGTGGTTTGCCACCTAACTTGAAAGAGCTTACTATCGGGAAACAATGGAAGGTTCTATCAACAATGGGCAATTCTGATGCCCTCACTCATCTTTCCATCTATGATTGTGATTGGTATAATAAAAGCACAAGGTCATTCCCAGAGGTTGGTTTGCTGCCTCCTCTTCCTTCCCTCACCACTCTGTGTCTCTATTACTTTCCAAATCTGGAGACATTGGAGTGCATTGAGCTTCTCCGCCTCACCTCCCTCCAACAATTGTCAATTATGTCGTGTCCGAAGCTGGAGAATATGGCAGGAGAAAAGCTGCCTCCCTCTCTGTCACTACTTCAAATTAAAGGCTGTCCTTTGCTTGGAGAACACTGCAACAACAAGCATCAACTAATTTGGTCCAAAATTTCACACATTCCCAACATTCAAGTCCATCGCAAACAATTTTTCTGAAATGGGATTTCTCACTAGGTAATTATCTAATCTTCATGTTTCTCATGCTTTGATAATGTTAGAGATATAACCATTTATGTTGTTTCCTCCTATCTGCTTAAGCTTTTGGGAGGAGTAGTATCATGACAGATAAATTTCCTTTTTCTTTGAAAAGAAATAAGAGAAAAGTTCCCAGTTTCTTTGGACAGCATTAACTTGTTGAACTGTTATGCCAACAAGAAATTTTGCAATAACTACATCAGAATTCTTTTAACAGTATTTCTTCCTTGTCTTGTTTGTATACAGAGATATGTATGTGTGCAACATGCTATCTGAATTTTGATAACATATTTGTACTGTGTCTATCCTTATTCTACACTCATCTAATGCCTTTGTATAATTTCTTTGTACACGTTATCTCTTAATGGTGAATTTCTTTCTCTTCCTTAAAAATAAAAGGTATACCATGAATTTAAATGGTCTTTTTATCCTGATATGTGCAGTTGGTACATATATTAGGCTGCAAAAGATCAGAATAAATATACTAATCTTACATGCGAGAGTCAAATTATTCATGAAGAAATATTGTCAAAGATGATAGCTACAAATATGATAGGGTTATTGCCCTCTAAAATCAATGTATTCTGCGTTGGAATGCCTTAATTGAAAAAAAAAAAATCTTTGTAACTTGTAATATTAACTCCTACACCTAGCCAGTCTCAGTTGGCATCAAATTTTGCATGTAATTGCATTACTATTTTTGCTGATCTTGAAATATCTTGAAATAAAAAGAATGACCTACATTGTGTTGATGAGATTTTCATGTAACTGCATTACTATGCATTCTCACAAAAAGGAATAGAAAATTGAAAAAAAAAAAAAAACACAGAAAGGATGCAGAATAATAAATGTGTGTTTGTTTTTTATGATGACAAATACTTGGTCCTGAAATTTTTTAATTTGTGTATTTGTGCATTCATTTCTGAGAGAAAGAGTGAGTCCTAGCAACATATACAAATCCTAGCTTTGTTACTAATGACAAGTTGGTGAGCATGTAACTACTTTTGTAAAATATTTGTGTTATTTGACATTATGTCAGCCTCAACTTCCATTGCTGTATTGTTATTTTGATGTCATTTTTTTTCTCAAGCTGAATTTGTACCTTTCAATTATGTTGAATAAGTGCTATTTCTCAATATTTTTAAATTGTTCATATCCTTGTATGTTTATCACGCAGGTTTTGGTCATTTTATTTGTCACAAGCCAAAACCTTTTGGAGTGTCTCTCTACATTCCCATTAGTGTATGAACCTAATCAGATTTGGATTAACAAGATTGGAAATCGGAAATTCTTCACTCATAGTTCTTGAATTTGGAGGTGTGATTGTGATCAAAGCTCTGTAATAGAACTGTCAGAAAGTTCATAAACAGTGACTAGTTTTTTGGTGAAGTTTTGCATTCTTGTTTCATTGATTTCATTTTGTTCATGTGTTTGAGACTCCTTAGTAGATTTGATTCTTATTCTTAGAGTGAAAAAATAATTTTACATTGTTACTCTAAATATATATTTACTAGGATATCTATATATTTAAAACAATGGATGGTTCATAGTGTTTTCTCTGTCACCTTTATCATGTCACAATCTTTGTCTTTATTTATTTATATATAACTATTATAGGACATATCAAATAATGAACAAAGTAGTACAAATGAACGGAGAGGAATTTCTCATAAAAGCACATAGCCATCATAAAGCATGGAATTGTTGTCCAGAGATCATAGGTAGTGCTAAGAAATAAACAAGTGGTTTATCCTAATTGGCATTTACATCTTTCCACGTGTGCTTGGATCCATTTGCTCTCTCAATTCTCAGTTCATAATTAACCATCTCTCCCTAATGTTTTGTGTTATTAATAAAATATTTGCATTATTACATGAGAAAACAGACTTTGATTTTGATATATGGTCTGAGAAGAGAGCTTACTTGTGTTTAGAACCGTTAAAATGGTTAAATTCATCTAGCGAGTCCCTTTACTCATTTAAACAGGTAATTTTTGTCTTTAAAATTAAGCCTATTTAAATTTTGGGCTAAATAAAATGAGCCTGATTAACTTAAAAAAAATAACGGGTTAAATAAGCGGTCCGTTTATTTTTTTAAAAAAAAGTAGCATTTTTAGTTAATATATTTTTCGATCTGACTCGAAAATTCGATCAATCAACTAAAAAAATACTGTTTGTTTAAAGTTTATTTTTACCTAAAAGTGATTTTTTGTCAAAATATTTTTCAAAAAATAAAATAAAAGGGTAAATGGGCTAGTTCATTTAATCTATTGGGTTGACCATAAACGATTCGGATTGAAAAATTATGGTCCGCGAATGAAGCGGACTACCTCTAACCCACCTCTAACCCACGGGATTAAACAGGGCAGGCCTAAATAGTTTGGGCTGGTCCGTTTGACATTCCTACTTATGTTGGGCCTCTATTAGAAGCTCTCGACAACTAAAAAATTTTTGGAGGAAGATCAAGCGAGAGAACATAAGATGAGAAGACATTACATCTAACTCAAAATCTTAAAATGTCAAGTTAACGAGTCTCTCATTTCATAAACTCCTCACTTCTCTTCATTTTATTTTTTTTAATGTATTACACTCTTCGCACTTGTTACTTAACCATTTAGAGACTAGTGAAGAGTAGAATATACTGGTAAAATAATAAAAGGCGAAGGACAATATTGTCAATTGAAATCAAGGAAGGCAATCATGGAAAGGAAATAAATATCAGCCATCAGCAAATACAAACAAAGTACGTATGGGGGTTAAAGAAAATGTTAGAAATTATTGGAATCAGATGGAAACCTTTAAATGATTATATAAATATATATACACACACACGCTATGAATATATATTCACACACACCGCCACCCAAGCTTCATGCTTGTGTTGTGTGTGAGAGGTTACTACAAACTTCAAGATTAGAGGTAATTAAGGTAATTAGCTAACTTGGTTTAAGCATTACGCATATAATATAATATATTCCATTTGTGTTACTCTCTATCACTCTTAGTTCAACATTTTCAATTCACTGATCAACTGATTTTCCAGGTTAACATACATAACAGTATATCTCTAGATATTGCTATTAAAAATGGGAGCCAGAGGAGCCATACTTGTGGCCATTGCAGCTTCCATCGGTAATTTTATTCAAGGATGGGATAATGCTACTATTTCTGGTACTCACTAATCATCCATGATCCATCACCTTCTCTTCTTTTTCTTTCTATATACTATGAGAAGACCATGCTACTTTCTTCTTACAAAATGTTTAAATAATATTTTTCTTCATGATCAATTTACAAAATATAACTTTTTTTCCGAAAACATATAATAAATTACTTTTTAATTTATTTGACTATAATTCTCTTAGTTATATAAATTAGTGATAACTCAAATCATCATAGAGAATAATATGAAATATATGTTTGTTATTAACATAATGAATTTTATTTATTTTTAATATATTTTAATCACATAATATAAAATATTTTAATTTCTTTTATATATTTCATGATTAATAATAAGGTTGGTGATTTTAGCAACACACAAATTCAAAGTATATAGTAGCTTAAATTTAGTCATATATACACTCCGATCCTATAGAAAGTAAGAAAGTTGGTAAATAATTATAAAAAGCCTATAGATTTTCCTGAATTTATATTTTTAAAAGTAAAAAATTAGTAAAATAGTAAAATAAAAATTAATTATTATTGACTTTGTAATTTTATTATGAAATATATATATGTTCTATTAACTTCTTTATTTTATAAGATCTTGATCCAATCCTCATATATATGTATTTATTAGATATAAAATAATGATTTGTCTATAAAAATATTAGATACAAACTAAAAATTAATCATCAAACAAGTTATCATATATTTATATAAATACATATACAGTTTAACTTATTTTTAATGTGTATTTTCTGTTTTATAGTTTAATATGTATTTTACATTAATGATTAATTTTAACATGCACTTAACATAATTTTTAATTTAGTAAAAATAAATAAAAAATATTATATATACACAAAAAATTAGTTACTAAATCTAAGTTATTTTATATTTTAACGTGTATTCTATACTCATCAGAATATAGTTGGAATAAACTCATAAATCTTCCTTGTAGGTGCCATTGTTTACATAAAGACAGAGCTAGCATTACAAACAAGTGAGGAAGGACTTGTGGTAGCCATGTCCTTGATCGGAGCAACACTCATAACAACATGCTCCGGCGCAGTTTCAGACTGGCTCGGTCGCCGTCCACTGTTGATAATCTCATCGGTATTTTACTTCCTTAGTGGTTTGGTCATGTTATGGTCCCCTAACGTGTATGTCTTATGCATAGCAAGGCTTCTAGATGGATTCGGAATTGGCCTCGCCGTCACTCTTGCTCCGATCTACATATCGGAGACTGCTCCGCCGGATATAAGGGGTTCCCTGAACACGCTGCCGCAGTTCACAGGCTCTGCAGGAATGTTCTTGTCATACTGTATGATCTTTGGGATGTCACTGGAAGCTTCTCCAAGCTGGAGATTAATGCTTGGGATTCTTTTTGTTCCGTCTTTGTTGTATTTTCTGATTGCAATATTTTTCTTGCCTGAATCTCCTCGGTGGCTTGTCAGTAAAGGAAAGATGCTTCAGGCGAAAAAAGTTCTCCAGAGATTACGGGGCAGAGAGGATGTTTCAGGTGTGTTTTCTTCCATGTTTAATGATACGAGATGTAAGAATATGAGTGTTATATATCGTGATCTTAATCAGTCAAAAATTTCATTTTTATTTGCACTTTGAACTTTTTTGATTAAATTGTTCTTAACATCTTCTGTTTGTAGTTTTTCGGGTTGGACGAACTTTTAAGAAATTTTTTTAATTATTTTTTTAAAAAATAAAAATAATTTTATATTTAAATATTTTATATAAATTTTTTAAGAGAAAGTATAGGGAGCCAATGAAATATTTGTACAATGTGTACAATGGAGGTTTAGATCATTAGTGTTACCTTTTTCCATCAGTTAAAGCTTTTGAGATGAGTGATATCATGACATGATTAATTTAAGCTTTTGGGATGAGTGATTTCATGACTTGAAATGTTTATTATCCCTAGCACTCAGAATAGTATGAGTGATGCGTTAATGTTGCAAGTGTGAGGAGTGTTGAAATTAGTCCGATCAAAGAAAGCATAGAAGAGTGAGGAGTTTATAGGATGAGAGACACATTAACTTACTACCTTAAGGTTTTGAGTTGGATATGGTGTCTTCTCATCTTATGTTCTCCCCGAATCTCCCTGCTTGTCGAGAGCTCCCCACGGTCGGCCCAACAAGTGGTATCAGAGCCGATGATTAATTGGTGGAGGAGCTAGAGAGAGTTGATGCTCCCGGTGGTTAAGAGCTCCTCACGGTTGGCCCAACATGATGTTCATTTTATAACTCAATAGTCCATTGTACACATTATACACTTAAATCACACATTATACACTTAAATCATTGGCTCCCTAGCACTACTCATTTTTTTATTTTATTTATTATGTTTTTTCAGAGACTACAGAGATTTCATATATGTTTTTAGGGTCATATTTTTTTTACTAAAGATAGGAGACTCGAACCCGCAATTTCTTAATTGAGTATGGAGAGACTATGCCATTTGAGCTATTACTCATTGGCTTTTAGGGTCATATTTAGTAATAAGTGAAAATTCAAATGTATCTATTCTTAATAAATAATTACTTTTAACACTTTTTTTTTCTCCTACTAATGCCATGTCAGCAATATTTCTTACTTGGCACAACTTTAGAATCAACCACTCAATTTTTGCTAAATCAACTATTATTTCCAAATCAGCAAAAAAAATAAAATATACAAATAAAAAACTAAAAAATAGAATCCAATAAATTTGTAACCTCCAAATATATTGAATTCATATTCCTATATTTATTATATTTTACCGTTATAAACAATACAATAAATTTATAACTGCAACAATTAATTTATAAATTAAAAGTTTAAAAAATGAAAAATATTTTATTATTATAATTATGCTTATTATAGTCATTTTAATTTTTGTCAGTGAGTTATACCTCAAATGGTATAGTCTTCCATATTGGTCGTGAGTTCGAGTCTCTGTATCTTTGGTAAAAAAAATAATCATTTTAATTTTTAGAAGTAACACTAGTTACAAAGAACTATTATTGTAGATTTTACTTATTATTAAAAACAAATTTTATTTTATTTTACCAATATAAATTTTGAAAAGAATATTTGAAAACTAAAAAAAAATTTATTAAAAGAGTATCAAAATGAAACAAAAAAAATATATGATATTAAACATACATTTTCATATTAGATACAAATAAAAAACTAAAAAATAGAATTCAATAAATTTGTAACCTCCAAATACATTGAATTCATATTCATATATCTATTATATCTTATCGTTATAAACAATACAATAAATTTATAACCGCAACAATTAATTTATTAATTTTTATAAATAACTCACTAAAGGTAATTAACATCCATATTACAAATGTTATAATAATATTATTAATCATAATAAATTTTACGGTATAAGTATTTAAATTCCATACCATTTAAACTACATATATAAGTCTCTTATCACTATTTCTTCACATAACATCAAATTTAGCACAAAAAAATTTATTTTCGAACTGCAATGAGAATCTGATGATCAGGTATGACAAAAAAAAATCACAACATGCATCATACATTCATACTTACTCAAATACCATATACCTAATGATAACATAAATTGAATATTGGAATAGGAAAAGATCTTCACAATTTTAGCAAGTATAAACGAAATTAATGACAAATTAGGATAGAACTATGTTAAATGTAAAAAGTATCAGAAGAAAGCATATAAAAAAAAACTATATTTGTAGCACATGTAATCAAACACCACAATATCCAACAATAAGGTAACTCTATATACTTTTTATAATCTCATCTATCAAATTATTAGTTGCTAGCCCAATACTTATTTTACGTTCAGAATTCAATTAAAGATTTTAGATCAAAGTGTTACAACAACTTTTGTACTATTTGATGGCGACGCAAAAAACTTATTGCGCACAACTGCTTCAAATCTAATGACATTTCAGAAAAATAATGACATTGAAGCACCACCTAATCAAGAGATTAAGGAGAAAGAAAACCATACAAATTTAAGACACATATTCGAAAGAAGAACATACATACAAAGATAGAACCAAATAACACAATAGAAAGGGCATCAAACTCAACAATTCATAAAGAACATGTGAAGCAAGAACCTAACAGCCAACAAAAAAAAGGAGGACGAACGTTACATAAGATGACTAAGTCTATCAACTAAAACAAATACAAAAATCAAGCCACCAAATAAAAATGTCACTTTGTACAACTCTAACATCCAAATCTTTTATACTATAAATTATTTAAAATAAAACACTTTTTAAATTTAGCTTCAATTTACACATATTTAATTTATTTCTACAAAATATAATAATTTTTAATATTTATTATATACTATCATTAATTTACCATCTCGCGCATCGTGCGAGTCTCATTCTAGTTTTATTTAAAATTAATAGTTAAAATTGGTTAAAAAATTTGACAGCTATCAACTTCACGTAAAGTTACTGAACTTTCAACTAAGTAATATGATATTGATATGTAAGAGTTAGGCCTGGGTTACGTTGATCTCTTAATCCGTCAAAATTTCATTTTATATGCACTTTGACCTTTGATCATTAGCTTTAACATCTTTGGTTCCTAGCTTTTGGTTTAGATGGTCTTAGAATTTTTGAGATATTTGTTGTTTTCATTGGAAAAATTGAAAAATGCTTTGAGATTTTTTTTGTCTTATTAGGAAAAAAATGAATAAATCCACTAAATTAAAATTTAAAATTATTTAAAAAATTGTATGCGGTGTTTTGAATTTGATAATAATAATCTTTTAGTAGTAAGGTTGTTTAATTGTATAAAAAATGTAAAATTTATATTTGCCTTAAAAAAAATAACTCTTTTAATTAATTTTAAAAGACTAAACTACTATTTTAAAAAGATTAGAATCCTCTTTTAGAAAGAGGTGTGATACGATAATTTCAAAAGACCAACTTAAAGGATAATTTTGCCTTTTATTATTATTTAACCAAAAAAATATTTAGCCTTTTTAGAATAAATCAAATTTAAATATTTTAGTTCTAATATTATTATCCAACCTTAATCTTAAATGAGTATTTTATTTTTATAATATTAATCCTAGAAAGTATTTTAATTTTTTAAAATCAATCAAAAGAGTGTTTTAGTTTTTCTAAAATAAATTATAATCCCTAACTCTTAATATAAATAAACAACTTTAATCTTAAAAGATTATTTTACTCTTATGACATTAATTCTAAAAGGTTAATTTAATCTTAATCTCTTTTATTATATTTTTGCTAGTTACTTGAAACTTTTTTAATTATTTCAATAAGACCAACAGAAGTGTTGAAATATTTTGATACCATCTAAATTGGACCCTCCTTTGTAGTGTATCTCCCATCCCTTAACTTCTAAATAGTTTGCTAACACTGATTTCAAAGGTTTGTTTGAAACTTCATTATCTCTCACATTTGCAAACTGTAATCTCTTTTCATCATTGAAGATATCTCATGTGATTCTGTAAGATAGAGTGAGTGACATGTTTGCATATTATATCTTCTGATTTACTTGGTAGTTAAATATATGAATAAAATTTGGTGTGATCAATTCTAATGCACAGAGGAGATGGCATTGCTAGTTGAAGGTCTTGGAATTGGTAGTGAAACATCCATAGAAGAGTACTTAATAGGTTCTGCTGCTGATCAAGAACCAAGTGAGAAAGATTACAAAGTCTTGTTATATGGATCTGAAGGTGCTGGTCTCTCTTGGGTTGCAAAGCCTGTTGTTGCTTCTGGACACAGTTCTATGAAGCCTGCGTCGCGGCTTGGAAGCATTATTGGCAATCAAAGCATGCATCTCATGGATCCTCTTGTCACCCTCTTTGATAGTATTCATGAAAAGATTCCTGAGACAGGAAGTATGAGGAGTGTGCTTTTTCCACATTCTGGAAGCATGTTTAGCAGCACAGTTGAGAATCATCATCATCATGCTAAGAATGAACAATTTGATGAAGAGAATATAGAAAGAGAAGGTGATCAGGATTACTACCCTTCAGATGCTGTTGATGGAGTTTCAGATGATGATTTGCGTAGTCCTTTGATTTCGGCTCGTGGCAGTAGTATGTTCAACCATCTCAGGTCTGGTGGTGATGGTGAGGCAGGAATTGGTGGTGGCTGGCAGTTGGCATGGAAATGGTCTGAAAAAGAAGGAGGATTGAAGAGAGTTTATTTGCATCAAGAGGGATCTAGACGTGGATCTCTTGTCTCGGTTCAAGGCCAAGGCGAAGGTGTCCATGTTGCTGGCTTGGTTAGCCAACCTGCTCTTTATTCCAAGCAAACAATTGGACCTGCAATGGTTCATCCATCTGAGGTTGCTTCAAAGGGATCAATTTGGAAAGATCTTACTGAACCTGGGGTTAAGCATGCATTGATTGTTGGGATTGGAATACAAGTGCTTCAGCAGCTTGCAGGGATAAATGGGGTTCTATACTACACTCCTCAAATTCTTCAAGAGGCAGGTGTTGAAATTCTTCTTAAAGATATTGGCATTAGCTCCAAATCTACATCATTCCTACTCAGTGCTATCACAACTTTGCTGATGCTTCCTTGTATAGCTTTAAGCATGAGGCTCATAGATATCTCAGGAAGAAGGTACTCTTTTTTTCTTCTTCTTTTAATATTTATTGTTTTGTTGGTTATACAAGTTTTTCACATGAAAAACAAAGTATTTAACCCTTTAAATACTTGCATCATGAAATGGAAGGTTCAAATTATGTTTTAGGATCTTTTGAAAACAGTACACTTTCTAAGCAGATTTCTTGATGTGCAGGCAACTACTACTCGCCACGATTCCTGTGTTGATAGTCTCACTTGTGCTTTTGGTTGTTGGAAACGCAATAGAGTTCAACTCCATTGTCCATGCACTAATCTCAACTATATCCGTTGTGGTTTACTTCTGCTGCTTTAAGATGGCCTATGGACCAATTCCAAACATACTCTGCTCTGAGATTTTTCCAACAAGGGTGCGCGGCGTCTGCATAGCTATATGCGCTCTAGTTTTCTGGATTGGAAACATAATTGTCACATACACACTGCCTGTGATGCTCAGCTCAATCGGACTCGCTGGTGTCTTTGGTATATATGCTGTTGGTTGTTTCATCTCCTGGATATTTGTGTTCTTGAAGGTTCCAGAAACCAAGGGAATGCCCCTTGAAGTCATCACTGAATTCTTTGCTGTCGGCGCAAGAGTAAGACGGGCTGCTTCTGCCAAGAATCTGTAACAGAATATTGATCTCATTCTCATGAGTTTAGACTGTATGCATGCATGTCAGTTAGTTTGTTAGTTAGTTAGTTAGTTAGTTAGAAGAAAACTATCTTGCTTGTAGTTCAACTTCAAACATATCCTATGTAAGGTTTTGCATTTGAGTGGAAATAATCATGTGGAGGCTGTTCTACTAAAGTTTTTCATACTGTATGTATTGTTCTTACATAAAGATTTGGAATTTTGATTGGGTGCCAAAATTAGATGTACATATTGTGTGTATTGTTCTTACAAAAGAGAACTCCTTTTAAAGAAAAATAATTCATCTTCACAGGAAAAATTTCTGTTTATACTTTTTATTACAAAATTTTTAAACCCAAGAAGGAAAAAAAAAAGCAGCTATACTTATTTCTCTTAAGTAAATTCTACCACGATCAATTTTTGTTAATTATTGTTTAAAAGCAGCTAATCTATTCTTAATATATAAAAGTAGGTACATAGATTTATCCACATTATTTTTAAGTAATTTTTCTTCTTCTACTAACGTCATGTTAACACCAACGCTTACTTAGCAAAATTTTAGAATCTACCACTCAAATCTTGCCAAATCAACTTTTATTTTCACATAAAAAAAACACAAAAACAACTAAAAAACACAATAAAAACCAACAAATTAACTTTTTCCAAATTAATCCTTATTTCTAAAACAACAAAAACACAAATTAACATTTACCCCAACAAAAACTCTCAAAACCAAAGAGCTTATTACATTTCTCAAACCCTCATCCTCTTAGCACCTCTCCGTACCAAGATCTTATTTCCTCCATCCTCTTCGGGTCCCATCCTATTTCCTCCATCCTCTTCCGGTCCCATGAGCCATTTTCCCAAAACAAATTGTACATCGCGATGTCCATCTCCGACGGAGCCACATTGCATAAATTGCAGAAACCAGGGCAAACTCCATGCCAGAGCTCGATTCTGGGTCTCAGACCAACGTCACCATTCGGCGCCGCCGATGTAGGAAATTTGTCTCAGGTATCTTCCTAAAGATTTTCAACTTTTCCGTTTACTCTTCTCATTGTTTAATATCATTTTCAATAGCCCTATTTATTTATTATAAATAATAACATTTTAATTGTGAACTCATTGCAAGTAGCACAAGTTTATGTATTCCTTTTTTGTAAACGGTTCTCCAGAGCTCGATTCTAGGTCTTAGACCAACATCACCATTCGGCACCGCCAACGTAGGAAATTTGTCTAAGGTATCTTCCTAAAGATTTTCAACTTTACCGTTTACTCTTCTCATTGTTCAATATCATGTTCAATAGCCCTATTTATTTGTTATAAATAATAACATTTTAATTGTGAACTCATTGCAAGTAGCACAAGTTTATATTCCTCTTTTGTAAACGGTTCTGTCCAACACTCACAATCAAAATTAATGTGCATTTAAAATTATTGCTCCCTATATACTATCGATTGCAATATTTCATCATCAAATTATAAATTGTTATTTTACATGTGGAGTACTTCTTCCACAATTTACATGTACATGATCATCTTTTTCAAATTGTTATTCCACATGTGCAGTATTGCTTCCACAATTTACTTAGAATGGATTATCATTCTTTGACCATGTCTTATTCTCTTTATTGTAGAAGGATTTGCAGTGGTAATGACAGACCGGAAGAGTTAATACTTAATGCCCAAAATTGTTAGATGAAAATCAATTAATCATTATTTAGTAAAATATTTTTAAAAAATTAAAACAAAAAACTCTTATCTATTATTATTCAATTGAAACATCAAGTACTAATTAAATGCAATAAACATACATTAAAAGTGTCATAATAGTAATAATTATAAAAAATTTCAGTTACAAATATTCAAATTCTACAACTTATACATATTAAGACTCTTACTACTCTTTATTTTTTAATCTCTTATACTAATTGTCAAAAATTTCTTAAATTTAATATAACATTTTTACATGTTTTTCATTCTCATTCATTTATTTTTTTCATTATTTACAAAAAAAAACCGCAAGAAAAAACAAAGTGTAGCCATTAATGCAAATCGAAAAATAAAAAAAAAAACAAAAAAAATGCAGTTTTGTATAACTCTAATATAAATAACCTATGTCTTTTTTAAAAATAAATAAATTCAAAATCTATTTATAATATGTTCTCTAAAATAATTTTAATATAACATTTATTAAAATATACTATATAGTATAAATAATTTACCTCTCCACGCATTGCGCGGGTCTCACTCTAGTTGAAGTTAACTCAGTTGATATAGTTTCTTAGATTATAGCTTCTTCCTTATCCCAATAGACCTTAGCTTGGAGGACTTGGACTTTTAAGTCAATGAAGTTTTGCTAACACGTTACTAACAACACACATTATTGGAACAATATTGGTTGAAACTTTTTATTAACGTCATTTTTTAATGGAAATAATTATCTTCTTTTATTTATCTTGGAAAAAAACTCTCATAAAATAATACATTAGTTGAAAAAAAAAGAAAAAAAGTAACATCAGTCCCACTAACAAAGTCAACTTTCTGTTTTTGCCAACAGATTATTGAAAACTATTTCTTCACTATAAGCTATTATACACCAATACTGATTTCGGTTACAAAGTTTTTCACTCTCCTTCATACCTGAATTTCTGATCATCATTTGCTTCAGTTGTATGAGATCATATATATCATGACTGGAGCACTTGTTGGTGGAGCTTTTCTTTCTGGCTTCATCAATGTTGTCTTTGACAGGTTACTTACAGTTGATGCAGTCAACTTGGTGTTGGGCAAGAAGCTTGGCTCTGACTTGGTTGAGAGGCTGAAGATTTCTCTGCTTGCTGCTGAAGCTTTGGTTGATGATGCTGAGTACAAGCAACTGGGCGACGAACGTGTGAGGGAGTGGCTCAACTGTCTCAAGGATGCTGTCTACATTGCTGATGACTTGCTGGATGATGTCCTCACCAAAGAAGCTACTCAAAAGAAGGTACTTTCTTTCTTGCCTAGTTTCCTCGACCGGAAAAGGAAGATGTTGATGGTAAATAAGATGGAAGAGGTGGTGACAAGAATAGAATTTCTTCAAAAACAAAAAGATTTGCTTGGTCTTGAAAAGAGTACCAAGAGGAACTTCTTGTCATGGAGAATTCCATCTACATCTCTTGTAGAAGGTAGTATATATGGCAGGGAAAAGGACCAACAGGAAATAATCAAGATATTAAATGATAACAGAGAACATCAGTTATCTGTGATCTCCATTGTTGGCATAGGTGGGGTTGGTAAAACAACTTTAGCACAATGGTTGTACAATAATGAGGACTTGATGGACAGGTTTCAAGTCAAAAAATGGGTTTGCATCTCAGAGGACTTTAATATTGCTGAGGTTACAAAGAATATTATAGGCCAAGATGGTTGTAATACTGATGATTTTAACTGCCTTCAACATGAATTGAAGAAAACATTGTTGGGAAAGAAATTCTTTATTGTTTTGGATGATGTTTGGAGTAATGATGGTGATGTTTGGAAGAAATTTATAACTCCATTTCAATATGGGGCTAATGGAAGTATAATTCTTGTAACAACTCGTGCCAAAGAAGTTGCTTCCTTAATCCAAACTTGTCCCCCTTACATTCTCAATGAGTTGTCTGAAGACGGTTGCTGGTTAGTGTTTGCAAACAATGCTTGTTTTCCCGAATCAAATGGGAGTTTGCCACTAGAAGAAATCGGCAGAAAGATTGTCAAGAAGTGTAAGGGGTTACCATTAGCTGCAGAAACACTTGGACGTATGTTGCGGATGAACCACAATGTTAAGGAGTGGGAAAGGGTACTAATAAGCAATATCTGGGAATTTTCTGTTGAAAAAAGTAAAATTATTCCAGCATTGTTAATTAGTTACTTTCAACTTCCTGCATATTTAAAGCGTTGCTTTGTTTATTGTTCATTGTATCCCAAAGATTACTGCTTTACCAAAGATGATCTAATTTTGCTGTGGATGGCCGAAGATCTTTTGAGACCACCAAAGAGAGGAGAGAGTTTAGAAGAAGTTGGTCATGAGTGTTTTGTTGAACTAGCTTTTAGATTATTTTTTAAACAAGATGGGGATGGGTATGTTTATAAGATGCATGATCTCTTGCATGACTTAGCAATTTTCCTTGCTGGAGACTTTTATTGTAGATTTGAAAAGGTTGCTGATGCAGAGTATATGTCTAGTCATATTCGCCATTTGTCCTGTGAAAGCTTGAATCATCTGAATCTTGATTCCTTCAGTAAAGTTAAATCTTTGAGAACACTCTTGCAAATCAATTTCTCTTCCCTTTCAGACAACATTGATGCTGTAACATGCATTCTGATGTTGAAGCTCAAATATTTGAGAGTTTTGTCCTTCAAAATGCTTGATGTATTACCTGATTCAATAGGTGGATTGATCTATTTGCGTTACTTGGACCTTTCTTGGACAAATATTAGGACACTCCCAGAATCATTATGTGACTTGTGCAATCTACAAACATTGAAGCTGCATAACTGCACCAGTTTGATTATGCTACCCAATGGCATGCATAAGCTTGTGAATTTGCGACATCTTGATATTTGGGGAACTTGTTTGAAAGAAATGCCAAGAAAAATGAGCAAATTGAAACACTTACACATATTCAGCTACTTTACTGTGGGCAAGCATAAAGACAATGGAATCCAAGAGTTAGGAGAGATTTCAAATCTTCATGGTTCATTTGGGATTAAGAAGTTGGAGAACATTGTTGATGTGAAGGAAGCAAAGAGTGCAAAAATAATGGATAAGATGCACATTGACTGCTTATCATTGGAATGGTTTTCAAGTGATGACATGGTTTCAGACACACAGATTGAAAGAGACATACTCGACAGCTTGCGACCGCACAATGGCTTGAAAGAGTTGACAATCGAGGGATACAAAGGTACAGTATTTCCAAATTGGGTTGGCCATTGTTCCTACCAAAACATGACCAGTGTATCTCTAAAGTCTTGCAACAATTGCTGCATGTTGCCTTCACTTGGACAGTTGCCATCTCTCAAGTCCCTGCACATTGAAGGTTTTGGTCAGCTCAAGTATATTGGTGATGAGTTTTACAAGAATGAAGACAATCCTTCTTTGCATATTGCTCCTTTTCCCTCACTAGAGACATTGCAATTTCGGGACATGTCATGCTGGGAGATGTGGCACTTGCCTGACTCAGAAACTTTTCCTCAGCTTAAGAGGCTTCTAATAAGAGATTGTCCAATGTTAAAGGGAGATATGTTTAATCAAGTATTCCTGAAAATCCTTTCTTCTTTGTCTGATGTTTCTAAAGTTCGCAAACTAGATATATCAGAAGGATGCTCTCAAGAGATGTCACTTACTGGGGATAATTTATCAATTGGAGGATGTGAATCCATTGTGAAGTCTGCATTTGAGGCAATTAGCATCAACCATCTAACTTGTCTCCAAGAAATACAAATCTCAGGGTGTTTATCTGCTGTATTCTTGCCAGGCAATTGTTTACCTGAATCTTTGCAAAAGCTCGCAATCTGCAGCTCTGGGAAACTGGAATTCCCGGAGCAACATCAGCAGAAGTATGATTTGGTAGAGCTACAAATACATTCCAGCTGCGATTCGCTAACCTCGTTGTCATTGGATGCCTTTCCCAATCTCAAGAATCTTGAAATACATTGGTGTGAGAATGTGGAATCAGTTTCATTGTCACAGCCACCCCATACTGCTCTCCAACATCTCAGCATCATTGGATGCCCCAAATTTGTGTCATTTCCTGGAGAAGGATTGGCTGCACCCAACTTGACTAGTCTCCATGTTAAAAGGTGCTCAAAGTTGGAGGAATTTCCAAGAGACATGAATACTCTTCTCCCAAATTTGGAGTCCCTTGAAATGCAACATTGCCAGGAAATTTGTAGGTTTCCAGAGGGTGGTTTGCCGCCTAATTTGAAGTCACTTACTGTTGGAGGTTGCGAGCAACAGTTGAGGAGTGTATCATCAATGGGAGGAAACTTTGAGTCTCTCACTCATCTTGAAATTTCAGGTGTTGGCTGTGAGAGTGTGAAGTCATTCCATGAGATAGGTTCACTGCCTCATCTTCCCTCCATTACCACTTTAGTGATCAGGGGTTTTTCAAATCTGGAGACGTTGGAGTGCAACGAGCTTCTCGGCCTTACCTCCCTCCTACAATTAAGAATTGGAGGGTGTCCAAATCTGGAGAATATGGTAGGAGAAAAGCTTCCTTCCTCTGTGTTAACATTTCAAATTTCTCACTGTGGTTTGCTTGGAGAACACTGCAAGAACAAGCATCAACAAATTTGGCCCAAAATTTCACACATCCCGACCATTCAAGTTAATGGCAGACAAGTTTTGTGAATAGAGATTTCTAAGCAGGTAATTCTCTAATCTTCATGTTTCTCAAGCTTCCACAATTGAATTCATACATGCATAAATTTCCTTTTTCTTGAACCAAATTAGTCCTCTCTTTCTTTAGACAACTTTAACTAGTTAGTTGGACTGATATGCCAACAACAATATTCTAATTCTGTTCTTTTTTTTATCTGTCATACTTAGCATTCATATTTTTCAATAAAATTGTATTTACTTGAAAGAACATGTAGGATAGTTAAAGGATTCTGCATGAGGTGTATTAGCTTTCAACATGAAAAGGATCAAGTTATTGCTGTGTAATCTTTTTTAGCCATAGGTTGAAGCATGTAACTATGTGGCAACATTAGACAAATTTATTTTTAGATGCTTATAATAATCTATTTCTAATACTAAGAAAAAAAAGGTTCTTCAATATTAACTATTTTCTTCCTTGTCTGAATTTTGGTGACATATTGCATGTATCTATCCATATCATCAGCTAGAACTAGAAGAGTAAGTTGGGACTTTTGCCTTCAACTACTTTCTGGATTTGTAACTCAAAGTTAAACAGGGGAAGAGTTATTCATATCATTCCACACTCATCTAATGCCTTGTATATTTTCTTTAGGATACATTATCAAACAGTTTTCCCAAGATGATGAAGATATACCTAATGTCACATACTCCCTGCCTGTGATGCTCAGCTCAATTGGACTCGCCGGTTTCTTTGGCATATATGCTGTTGCTTGTTTCATCTCCTGGATATTTGTGTTCTTGAAGGTTCCAGAAACAAAGGGGATACCTCTTGAAGTCATTACTGAATTCTTTGGGAAACAGTAAGACAGGATGCTTCTGCCAAGAGTCTGTGATATAATATTGATTTCATGTGTTCAGCACGTGTATGCATGCATGTCAGTTATTTAGTTCAACAGCAAATCAAAATTAAACTAGTGCACGATACAAGAGAATGGTTGTGATTGCAAGAGAACGGTTGTGATTGCACGAGACAATGTCAGTGCATCAAAATTAAACTCTTATTTATATATCTTCTTTATCATTCTGAAAAAGCTAGTTAAATATTTGTGAATTGTGATACATATTGAGATTGCATGCTAATAATAGGTGGTTGCAATGTGGTGAAGGCAAGAGAAAAGCTCTTGTGGTTTAGAGAACATAGGCATGTGATCAGCATCAGCAATGAATTTCACATCAGTTTCTGGGTTCTTTTCAATCATAGACAACTGAACATCCTTCTTGATCGCTTGGTCTTGTTCGCACACTATGTATACTTTGGCCACACTTCCATACTTTTCCCTTGTAACTCTTGTTTGCTCTCGCACCATTTCTTGGTCCCCATACAGCCTTGTTGGCCTAAGCAATGACATTGCTAGGCTAATATCCTGCTTCATAAATTACACAACAGTATTACATGTAAATATTATTATTTTTTATCAGTATTTTGTCATTAATAATTTACACTCATATTTTCAAAAATTTGTACACAAAAAACATATAGTTTGTATTTAGTGTTTGTGTTGGTCAAATAATGATCAAAATTACTAAAAACTGCTGGTTCCAAAAATTTCTCAAAATTATATTATTATTATTATTATTATTATTATTATTATTATTATTATTATTATTATTATTATTACAGAGAAATTTAAAAAATATTTACCAAAATAAATATCCACCTCTCTTATTTCGTTTATTTCGATAAATATTTTTTAAATTATTTATTTCAGTAATTATTATAATTAATTTATTTATTAAAATAAAAAATCCACATACCTTAGGTGGACACAGTTGGTATAAATTGGATGCTAAGTGTTGGGGCCCAAATATCATACACCCATTGGGCTTACTAGTATTTTTGGCATCCTCATCAAACATGATCTTCGAGTCCATGGTAGAATATACTTTTTCCCTGTGCTGAGAATTTCGCCAACCAACTCAATTAATTAGATATCACTTATAAGCACATCCATAAAGCATTTGTAAATTGGGAAATTCATATATTCTCATAATTTATTCTATGAAATTAAGGTTAGTTTCATCGATGATGATGATGATGATCAAATGAATGAATGAAGGAATTGTTAAATAATTATTAGAGTAAAGTGACAAATAAACTTTAAAGATTTACGCTTTGGACAGATTAGTTTCTGAAGAAAAAAGAAAACTAATAAAGTCAACAACAGACATGGATACACTAACTTGTTCATGTTTATTATGAAAGATTTTTAGTATTTTTTTTTTAGAGATTAATCGATCAGAAATATAAATTTTGATGATTTATTTATCACTTTAATTATTACCTGTTGGATACGAGTCATAAAGGTTGGATCTTGAGAAGAAGGCATGAAAGAAGCTACAAAGACAGCAGCTGCAATCTTATTTGGGAACATTTCCATGGCCATGGAAATGCAGATACCGCCCAAGCTGTGACCCACCAATATAACTCTCTCCTCTGACTCTGACGGCAGAGACTCCAGCAACTCCATCAATGGCTCCACATATTCGGTTATGGAAGCCAGCTTTTGAACCTTCTTTGGATGGATCCCGGAGGCAGCCATGTCCAGAGCTGTCACTCTGTGACCACCTGATTTCAACAAAGCAGATACCTTATACCAACACCACGCGCCATGGCAGGCACCATGAACCAGCACAAAATGCTTCTTGTTTTCCATAGCTAGTACCTAGCTACCCTCTCTTGCCTAATCATTTTTCTTTGTTAACACTTAACACTACTCTTCCACCTTTTAAATATTTATTAAAAAATTATATCGTTGATAAGTATAAAAATATATTTTTTGTTTATGAAATTTGTCTAAACTTTTAAAAATAGGTCTAAATTTTATTTTGTTTTAATTATCTCAAAAATTTTTATTTGTATAAAATATATCCATGAAAACTAAATTTTGATCTTATATCTAACAATAATACATGATAAATAATATTTAATTTGCTTATGTTAAAAGTTGTTTTTATAAAATTATTCTTGAATTAGTCATATCTTTTTAAAAAATTAGTCGTTAAGAGTAAATTTAATGCAAATAAAATTTTTTTTAGGACAAATTGAAACAAAACAAAATTTAAAAGTATTTTTAAAATTTTTAATAATTTTTAAAATAAAAAAATATAATTCTCATAATGATATTTTTCATGAACACACCAAACATATTGAAATTGATTGTCACTTTATTCAGTAATGTCTCTTTAGCTCCCAATTGAGTTTGCAAGAAGATGTTAGAATATAATTAATATTAATTAAGACCAATTAATATCATTTATATTTATATTATATCTATATATTTATTATAAAATTTTGTATTTTTATTGTTTTAATTTTTTTAACACCTATATATACTTTTATATATTATATTTTTTGACACACATTTAATAATACACTATCATTTTTTTTAAATTATTCTCTTATTTCTAACCAGAACAATATGTTTTGATTATTAATTTATTATATAGAACTTGCACTTTAACTTGCTATTTGTTTTCTTGCTTGTATTAAGCAACGCTTTTAGAACAGTATGTTTTGGAGTGGGTATCCGTTACTTTCACATGCATATTAATATATAGATGATTTCATCTCCTAGAATAATAACTTCTTAATTTAACAAGGCATGTTTGCATCGGAAACAACGACGGGATCAAGGCGCCGAACTAACATGAATTTGGTGAGAGTTGATGAAGGCAGTATTGAGACTGGGAGTGTCAGAGACATTAATAATTTTGAACAATGATGGTAAGGATTTGAAACGAGAGAAGCAGATGCTGAAAAATAGAAAGATATAAGAGCTGGCGGTTGAATCAGGAGCCGTGCAGTACAACGAAAAAAATGATATCATGACAATTCTTTAAGAATAGAATGAAGCATTAGCTCAGAAAAAGAAAATAGTAAAATAGAAAGAAAAGACACGAAGATGCAGACCAAAAAATCTCAAAAAGGTGTGGAAAACAGTTTTAAAATTATTTTAGTTCTTGAATTGTTAAGGAGTTACGGGGTGTTGAAAAATTGAATATGGTAAAAGAACTAAAAAAGAAGCAAAAAGTGAATATGTTAGGGTTGGTTGAAACTAAGATGCAAGTTGTGACTAAATTTGATGTAGTGCGTATTTGGGGGAGCGATGATGTAGGGTGAGAGTTTGTAGAGTCGGCAGACAGCAGACACATTATTAATGTGGGGTGACATGCAATTTAAAATAAATAATTGTTACAAAGAAGAAAGATGGTTATGTGTTAAAGGAGTACCGTTAAAAAATGAGTTCAATTGTACATTCTATTTAGTATATGGTGATCATACTAAAATGGAGAAATTGGTTGTGTGGGAGGAACTGAATTTTGTAGCTGGGTTAGGTCGAAGTCCGATATGTTATATGGGAGACTTTAATGAGGTTATACAGATTGAAGAGAGGAAAGGTCAGGACAGGTTACAGCATTGGTAAAAGAGTTTAAAGATTGAGTTCAAGATATGTAGTTAGTGTACCTACTATTGAATGATCGAAAATTTATTAGGTTTAGAGGCTGCTCCTGCAGTCGTATTGATAGAGTTCTATTGAGTGTAGAATGGCTTGAGGAATTTTCGAAAATTCGATTAAAAGGTGGACTGAGAGTTATTTGGAATGTATGGCTAGAGAGGAACGGGCGGATCTTTAATAACAAAAAAACTGGAATGGAAGATGTGTTTCTCAGATCTTTGATCAGCTACAGAGAATGGTATAGTTTGGATCCTTTTGATTATTGATGGCATTGTCGAAGATAATACTAAAATTTTTTTTCAGGTTTTGATCGGTTGTTTTTTATGTTTAAGACTTTGTTTATAATTTTGTCGCTCCACTTTATTGTGTTGAACTTATTTATTCAAAAAAAATATAAAAACATTAAAACAAAAAATTTACACATAATTTATAAAGAAAATTGAAATTTAAGGGGCCATTGTCTCCTTGAAGTATGAGAAGCACCGTCCTTGGAGAGAATGCTACCATGAATTCATGGTTAACGTAACACTTAGAAAGTTCATATTGCTTCGATCTAAGCCGTTCAAAACTAATATATCTAGATTTAAATTTGCGCATTGCGACAAATTAAAATTAATTCATTTTTTATACATAACAAACTATTTAATAAAAAAATCTTAAAAATTAATATTAAATTTATATAAAATTGTAAAGACATTGTACATTTTAGTATTTAAAGGAGTTCAACCCTTAATATATATGTTTAGTAAATTTAAATATTATTGTGAAAGAATAAAACTATTAGATATAAATGGATATATGAATATAATGTTTCAATAATTGACGATAACATTCATGAATCATGACATCATGCTTTTTTGACATTATTATTATAACTAAATAATATTAAAAAATATAAATTATTAAAAATAAAAATGATATATAAATGACAAAGACAATATATAATTAATAAACATAATTAAATAAAAAATAGCAAAAAAAATTTAAAAATATTGTAAGAATTTCATACATTATAATATTTTAAGAGTTCATAATATATAGTGAACAAATTATTTAACAAATCAAATTAAAGAATCGTGATCATTAACCAAATTTTTAAATAATTGTGCAAAACATTAGTAATAATAGAGGAGAAAGAGTAAGAACTAAAAAGGTATAGAATTATGTGAGAAGAGATAAAAAAAAAGTGTGAAGTGAATATTAATTTATATAGTAATATAAATATAATGAGAATAAAAAGAGAGAATAAATTAAATTTTATTAATCAATTTATATTTATTAAAATAAATAACATTACTATTAAAGATATAGAATTATTTATATAGAAATAAAAAGTAAAAAAAATATTAAAAGATAAAGCTAATCAGTAATCACAACCTAAGAAGATTAAAAAGCAATATGACGATAGAAAAACTATAAAATGACAATTTCACTGAGATGTTTATGTGACAATATTAGAAATTCTCTAATATGTCAAATTTCTAGACTTTACAATTTTCTGGCCTTACATCCAGTTTTTCCGTGACATATGCCAGCAAAGCTAGAGAATCTTCCTTCTTTCGTGTTGTAGCTGCTCAACTTACTCCCAATGTTAACTCTGCTTGATCACCACTTGAAATAGTTCAAATAGTACCATCACTCTTAGTTTAATACTGAGTAGTAACTAATATATATATATATATTCGTAACTAATGTGATTTGATGTATTTGAGAGAGATTAGTACTGTAGTACTCTTGAAACTGGTCCCAGAAGCCATAACATAACACACTAATTGGAACTATCCACAGGATGCAATTATGTTGCATCCATCAAATAAAGTAGAATTAGAAAGAAGGATAGTATCAGCATTATTATTTTACCATGACCCACCACTATAATGATAATGATAATGTATCTGACATCAAAGACAAAATTTCCACAACACATAAAATTAGTAAAGAGCCAGCAAGACACTTCCACTAATCAAGGAGGCCAACTTTTTATTGTGTCAGCCTTCTTTCTCTTTTTGCTATCAAATTGTTGAGAACTACTTCATCTTCACTATAAGCTTTGATAGACCAACACACAGTTGTTCATAGCTGAAAATCTCTGACCACTTGTTGAGATCATATCATGGCTGGTGCACTTGTTGGTGGAGCTTTTCTCTCTGGCTTCATTAACGTTGTCTTTGACAGGTTCCTTTCTTCTGAGGCTGCCAACTTGGTCATTGGCAAGAAGCTTGGCCCTGACTTAGTTGAAAGACTAAGGATTTCTCTGCATGCTGCTGAAGCTTTGGTTGATGATGCTGAGTACAAGCAATTGGACAACCCTTCTGTGAAGGACTGGCTCAATAGTCTCAGGGATGCTGTTTATGTTGCTGATGACTTGCTGGATTCTGTCCTCACCAAAGAGGCTACTCGAAAGGAGGTACGTTCTTTCTGGACCATTAGCTTCCGCAACCAAGATAGGGAGATAGTAGATAAGATGGAAGATGTGGTTAGAAGGATAAACTTTCTAGAAAAACAGAAAGATTTCCTTGGTCTTGAAAAGACTACCAAGAGGATCTTCTTGTCATGGAGAATTCCATCCACATCTCTTGTTGAAGGTAATATCTTTGGTAGGGAAAAAGAGCAAGATGAAATAATCAAGATAATAAATGATAACAGCAAGCATCAGTTGTCTGTGATTCCCATTGTGGGCATAGGTGGAGTTGGTAAAACAACTTTAGCACAATGGTTATACAATAATGACAAGTTGATGGAGGGGTTTCAAGTCAAAGAATGGGTTTGCATATCAGAACACTTTGATATTGCTCAAGTTACAAAGAATATCATAGGCCAAAATGCTCGATGTATTGATGATTTCAACTCACTTCAACTTGAATTGAAGGAAAAATTATCTGCAAAGAAGTTCTTTATTGTTCTGGATGATGTTTGGAGTGATGATGGTGATGTTTGGAAGAAATTTAAGACCCCTTTCCAATATGGGGCCAAGGGAAGTACAATTCTTGTAACAACTCGTGTCAAAGAGGTTGCCTCTGTAGTCCAAACTTGTCCCCCTTATGTTCTTAGTGAGTTGTCTGAAGATTGTTGTTGGTCAGTGTTCGCAAACAATGCTTGTTTTCCAGAATCAAATGGGAGTTCAATACTAGAAGAAATTGGAAGAAAGATTGTCAAGAAGTGTAAGGGATTACCATTAGCTGTGGAAACACTTGGACGTATGTTGCAGACGAAGCACAATGTTAAGGAATGGGAAGATGTACTAATTAGTGATATTTGGGAATTTTCTGTGAAAAATAGTAAAATTATTCCAGCATTGTTAATTAGTTACTTCCACCTTCCTGCACATTTGAAGCGTTGCTTTGTTCATTGTTCATTGTATCCGAAAGATTATGATTTTGATAAAGCTGAATTAATTTTGCTATGGATGGCAGAAGATCTTTTAAGGCCACCAAAGAGAGGAGAGAGTTTAGAAGAAGTTGGTTGCGAGTGTTTTGATGAACTAGCTTCCAGATTATTTTTTAAACAACATAAGGACTCTTCCAAGAATTTTGTGATGCATGACCTCTTACATGATTTAGCATTGTTCCTTGCTGGAGACTTCTATTGTAGATTTAAAGAGCTTAGTGATGCAGAGCATATGTGTCCACAAACTCGTCATTTGTCCTATGAAAGCTTGAGTCATTTGATCTCAAATAATTTTGATTCAATCAGTAAAGTTGAATCTTTGAGAACATTCTTGCCAATCAAGATCTTTATTTGTTCAGACAACATTGATTGTGTAACATGTATCCTAATATCCAAGCTCAAATATTTGAGAGTTTTGTCATTTCTCTGGTTCACAAAACTTGATGTATTGCCTGATTCAATAGGTGAATTGACCTATTTGCGTTACTTGGATCTCTCTAGAACGAGTATTAAGACACTACCAGATTCCTTGTGTGATTTGTATAATCTACAAACATTAAAGCTGGATGACTGTTCTAGTTTGACTATGTTACCCAACAGCATGCACAAGCTTGTGAATTTGCAGCATCTCTATATTAAGAGAACTTCTTTGAAAGAAATGCCAGGAAGAATGAGCAAATTGAAAAAGTTGCACATTTTAAGCAACTTTGTGGTGGGCAAGAATGAAGACAATGGAATCCAAGAGTTAGGAGGGCTTTTGAATCTTCATGGATCGTTTGAAATTAAGAAATTGGAGAATGTTGCTGATGTCAAAGAAGCAAGGAGTGCAAGGATAACAGATAAGAAGAACATTGACAAATTACAGTTGGAATGGTCTTCAAGTAATGATATGGTTTCAAATACACAAATAGAAAGAGATATACTCCACAGCTTGCAACCACACAAAGGCTTGAAAGCATTGACAATAACAGGATACAAGGGTACAACATTTCCAAATTGGGTTGGGAACCGTTCCTACAACAATATGACTCGTATATCTCTAGTGTCCTGCACCAATTGTTGCATGCTTCCATCACTTGGACAGCTGCCATCTCTGAAGTCCCTTAGAATTCGAGGTTTTGATCAGCTGAAGAGTATTGGCATGGAGTTTTACAAGAATGAAGATGATCATCATTCTTTGCATGCTGCACCTTTTCCTTCACTGGAGACTTTGGAATTTTCTGATATGCCAAGTTGGGAGGTGTGGCACTTATCCAACTCAGAAACTTTTCCTCAACTCAGGAAGCTTGAAATAACAGATTGTCCAATGCTAAAGGAAGATATGCTTAATCAGGTATTCTTGCAAATCATTTTTTCATTGTCAGAGGTGTCGGAAATTCGCAAGCTACTTGTAGGTGAAGATCATTTTGGAAGCAGTCAACGGATGATTCTTGAAGGGGATACTTTAATAATTAGTGGATATAAGTCAGTGGTGGAGTCAGCATTTGAGGCAATGAGCATCAACCACCTAGTTTGCCTCCAAGAACTAAGAATCATACAATGTTGGTTTGCTGTATCCTTTCAAGGAAAACGCTTACCAGAATCTTTGCAAAAGTTGACAATTGAGAATTGTGGTGAACTGGAATTCGGAGATCAGCATCAACTGAACTACAATTTAGTAGATCTATCCATAGAAGCAGGTAGCTGTAGTTCACTCACCTCATTCTCATTGGATGCCTTTCCAAATCTCAAGACTCTCAAGATATCAGAATGTGAGAATCTGAAATCACTTTCATTGTCACAGCCACCACACACTGCCCTTCAACATCTCACCATCTATAGCTGCCCCGAATTCGTGTCATTTACAGGAGAAGGACTAGCTGCACCAAACTTGACTCATCTTGAAATCACGGATTGTAACAAGTTGGAGGCATTGCCGAGTGACATGAATACTCTTCTTCCCAATCTAAAATCTCTCCACATGCTACATTGCCTAGGAATTTGTAGGTTGCCAGAAGGTGGTTTGCCACCTAACTTGATAGAGCTTACTATTGGAGGTTGTGAGGAACAACTGAAGGATCTATCTTGGATGGGAAACTTGGACTCCCTCACTCATTTTACCATTCTTGGTTTTGATTGTGATAGCTTGAAGTCATTCCCGGAGGCCGGTTCCCTGCCTCAACTTCCCTCCCTTACCACCCTAAAGATCAGTTGGTTTGAGAATCTGGAGACGTTAGAATGCAAGGAGCTTCTCCCCCTCACCTCCCTCCAACAATTAATAATTGAAGAATGTCATGAGCTGCAGAAAATGGCAGGGGAAATGCTGCCTTCCTCTTTGTTATTGCTTCAAGTTGAAAGATGTCCTTTGTTGGCAGAAGGCTGCAAGATGAAGCACCAACAAGTTTGGCCAAAACTTTCACACATCCGCACCATTGAAGTTGATGGAGAACACATTTTCTGAATAGAGATTTCTCACCAGGTATTTCACTAATCTTCATGTTTGCCATGGTACCCCAATTCAATTCATAAATTTAAATATTTGTTGTTCTTTGTGAATCTAGAATTTGAGAATATCAAAATTGGATAATAGCTCTTTGATTACATAATCAGTAGTTGTGTTGGAAGATTCATGTGGGAGAGTAAAAGGAATCTGCATGAGGTGTATATTTGGATACTATATGCTAAAATCCATCTTGATTCAATGGATCTTGAAGATACCATTGAGGCTGAAAATAATACATCCCAAAAGGATAAAAGTCAAGGCCATGATTTTTCTTCATTGTCATCTTGACGAATGATTGAAAAATGAATATCCCACATTAAAAGATCTTGCAGATATGTGGAAAGACCTTGAAGAAAGGTACAATCATGTGATACTTCCTCAAACCCGATATGTTAGAGAAAATTTTCTCGACTTTCCATACCTCAAATGTGCTCCTGCAGTATCAATCAAGAAAAAGGATTTTAAAAAAAAATATTCTGAGCTAATTTCTTACTTTCTTGTTGCTGAACGCAACAATGGGTTGCTCTTAAGAAATCATGAAGCGCGCCCAGCTGGCGCTGCCCCATTTCCTGAAGCAAATGCGGCAAATTATAACCCCAAATGACAAGATTTTGATAACAAGAAAAATTATGAAAGGAAAATAAATTATGTTCACAAGAAAAGATCTCACCAAGTGGGATAAAAAAAGAAACAATGGGCAAAGTAAATCAATTGAGGATAAATGTTTCTATTGTGGTGGAAAGGACCATTGGTCACGTACCTGTCGTATCCCAAGGCACCTAGTTGATCTTTATCAAGCATCCTTCGAAAAGGATGACAAAGGAAAGGAAACAAATTTTGTTTCAAATGATGAAAATTCCACCACTCATTATGATGTATCTAATTTCTTTAAGGATTCTAAAGGAAATATTGGCTATTTGATCAATGATGGAATAGTTTGATATATGTATGTGTTTGTTAAGTATTCATGTGAATAATTTTACTGTGCATGTACTTCTACTCATTTTATTATTATTATCATTTGTTTTTGAAGAAAAATGGCAAGGACATATTCTGAGGATATTTGCCTTGCGGATAGTGCAAGTTCGTACACTATTCTTAAAAGTGATATATATTTTACCCATCTTGTGCCAAAAGAAGAAAACATTAATACTATTATTGGCTCAGGCAATGTGATTGAAGGCTCCGGAAGAGCTATAATTTTGTTTCTTAGAGGAACAAAATTCATAATAAATAATGCACTATTGTCTACCAATTCTACTCCATTACTGTTTCTGTTGTGTAGGAGACAAAATTGAAAATGATCTCCTCACCAGTTACAAGACAAAAAGAAAATGTCTCTTGACTAGTGACGAGACAAAAAATAGAAATATCTCCTGGAGTTACTCTAAAAGGCAGAAAGTGACACTCAACAAAAAAGGGCTAAGATTCAACCCCCCATTCTCTTAGCCACTGATAACCATAAAAAAGGATCAAGTAATTGCTGTGTAGTAGATGTCTATAATAAGCTATTTCTAATACTAAGAAAAAGTGTTCTTTTAGGATAATAATTTCTTCCTTGTCTTGTTTGTATACAGAGATATATCAGTATCCAACATGCTATTCTGAAAAAAGAAATGATAGCAGAAAAGGAGAAGGAAAATTGAAAGATAAACATCAACACAACTTGCAACTGCCCTCAAAACAATGCATATATGTAGTGAATTTATTGCAGTTGCAGCTTCATTTTTTGAGAGAAGGAGTGCACAGTCTACTGGCTTGTTGGTGTTGTTGTTTGAATGAAATCAGTGCTGATAGCTGAAGTTGAACTCTGAATCTTAGGCTTCATCATCCACTTGTAAGAATACTTTAGTGAAAAATCTCACCTCTTGATGGAGAGTGGAGATTAAACCAGTATAAAAATGACTAGTTTTATTCTCTTGTGCCTTTCGCTATTCATTTCAATTTACATATTTTGATCTATTTTGTTTCTGAAGCTATCTGTCTGCATGATAAAAATATAGAAGCTGCACATTGACACATTTTTGTTACTTTTTTGTTTAATTATTTACAACAAAGCCAGTTAATGAGTTAAGATCAATTTTTAACTGGTTTGATAAAAGTGAAATTTCATCACATATTTTGTCAGTGAAAGTTCTTAACACCATGAATTTCTCTGTTAATAATACAAAACCGACTATTTTCTTCACTTCAGATTTGCATTATGTTGAGCATGATTTCTTAAGTCTTTCGTTTTTAATATGTATATACAACTTTCCATGGAAAGTAATCTCAGTTTAACACACAAATAAGTATAACAATGTAGAGTTTTATTTCATGATATATATCTCTTTATGAGTAGAACAATTTACATCCATCAATTCAACAACGAAATAATCATCATGAATTCATGATTCATTATCCCCTAATTCTGCATTATCTATATAGTATGTACATGCTCTAATTCGTGAAACAATTGAAACCTTCTTCACCTTGCATTTCTGTAGCAAATTAAAAAATACAAAACTAATTAGTTCCAAACAAACTAAGTGTAATAAATTCAACAACATAGGATTTACAATCTTCATTATTTTTATTCTTTTAAGAAGTAACCTTGAAGATAGAAAATGATTAGTTCCAAGCCAACATTTTAACCCCACTATTAATAACCTCACAACATAATATATCACCATGGTACTTACATACACACATGTGCAGTCACACGAAGTTCCTAGTTTTATGTTATTAACTATTTTTCACAAAGACTAGTGTCCGTTGGCCACACTGAGACAACACCACTTTTGCTATTTGCATAATTTGTCTCATCCTTCGATGAAAAGCTAAAAAATGAAGAGTTAGTGAAAAGCCAGCTAGAATTATTTTAATTTACCTCGGAGACTAATACCACGTGAAATCATGGATATCTTGGGATATTCTTGATTCAGTAGCCCCTCAGTTCAGTACCTTGTAAACATTGTTCTCTTACCTCTTCTGAAAGTTTGATCACTTTGCTATTGTTTGAGATCATGGCTGGAGTTCTTGTTGGTGGAGCTTTTCTGTCTGGCTTCATTAATGTTGTGCTAGACAGGCTCATTTCTGTTGATGCTGTCAACTTGGTTGTGGGCAAGAAGCTTAGCCCTGACTTGGTTGAAAGGCTGAAGAATGCTCTGACAGATGCTGGAACTCTTGTTGATGATGCAGAGCTCAAGCAACTGGATAACCATGATGTGAAGGATTGGCTCAACTGTCTCCGAGATGCTCTTTACACTGCTGATGACTTGCTGGACCGTGTCTACACCAAAGCTGCAACCAAAAAGGTCACTCTCTTGGGTAGAATCTTCAATTCTGAAGACAGGAAGATGGTGAATAAAATTAAAAGGGTGGTTAGAAGGATAGAAGATCTTGAGAAACGCAAAGGAAAGCTTGGGCTTGAAAAGATTTCCACTGCTAGCTTCTCCTGGAAAACTCCATCCACTTCTCTTGTAAGAGGGAATGTGTATGGCAGGGAGGATGACCAGAAGGCCTTAATCAAGATGCTGGATGACAACAATGAGCATCACCTGTCTGTCATCTCTATTGTTGGCATGGGTGGTGTTGGTAAAACTACTTTGGCTCAATGGATGTATAATAATGCAGAGTTGATGGATGGATTTGATAGGAAAGCATGGGTTTGTGTTTCAGAAAACTTCAATATTGTTGAGACTACAAAGAATATAGTAAGGGAGATCTCTACAAATACTCAGGATCTTGATAGCTTCAATTCAATTCAAGATGCTTTGAAGAAAGGATTGTCCAAAAAGAAGTTCTTTATTGTTTTGGATGATGTTTGGAGTAATGATCATCATCAATGGAAGGATTTTCTAGCCCCTTTTCAATATGGGGTTAAGGGAAGTACTATTCTTCTGACTACTCGCAAGGAAGATGTTGGTTCAGTTGTTCAAACAAATTATCACCCTCACTATCTCATTCCATTATCAGAAGACTACTGTTGGTCAGTGTTTGCAGCCAACGCTTCTTTTCCAGAACCAAATGGGAGCCCAACACTTGAAGGAATAGGCAGAAGCATTGCTAGGAAGTGTGATGGTTTGCCATTAGCAGCTGAAACCCTTGGTTGCTTGTGCAGAAGGCATGTTGCCGAGGAATGGGAAAAAATCTTAAGGAGTGACATTTGGGGATTTTCTACAAATGATAGTAAGATTCTTCCAGCGTTGTTAGTAAGTTATCATCAACTTCCTTCGTATTTAAAGCGTTGCGTTGTTTATTGTTCATTGTTTCCCAAAGATTATCACTTCAATAAAGGTGAACTAATTTTGTTGTGGATGGCCGAAGATCTTTTAAGAATACGGAAGAGAGGAGAGAGCTTGGAAGAGGTTGGTTGCAAGTGTTTTGAAGAATTAGTTTCAAGGTTATTCTTTAAAAAGCTTCAAGACGATGATGAATATTTTGTGATGCATGATCTCTTGCATGACTTGGCAATATTCCTTGCTGGAGATTTCTATTGTAGAATAGAAGAACTTGGTGAACAAGAAGAAAAGAAGGTTCTCACTCGCCATTTCTCATATTTCCCACCTGATGGTTTACATCATCCAATCTCAAAAGTCTTTAACTCCAATGCGAAGTTGGAATCTTTCAGGACATCATTGTATATCGATGATTTGTTCAGCATGGAAAGTGTAGCATCTAAGTTTATATGCTTGAGAGTTTTATCCTTTCGTAAACTTGATGTATTACCTGATTCAATAGGTGAATCGATTCATCTACGGTATTTGAATCTCTCTTGGACTGACATTAACAGGTTGCCAGAATCATTGTGCAACTTGTATAATCTACAAACATTAATATTGTACGGATGTTCTAAGTTGACCATGTTGCCCATTAACATGCACAATCTTGTGAATTTACGGCATCTTGATCTTAGGAAAACTTCATTGGAAGAAATGCCTGGAGGAATAATCAAACTGAAACACTTGCATACTCTACATTCCTTTGTGGTGGGCAAGCATGAAGAGAATGGAATCCAGGAATTAGGAGGACTCTCAAATCTTCATGGGTCATTTGAGATTAAGAAAATGGAGAATGTTGTTAATGTCAGAGAAGCAAGGAGTGCAAGGATAAGAGATAAGAAGCACATTGACAAATTATGCTTGAAATGGTCTTCAGGTGATGATAAAGTTTCAAACCCAAAAAGAGAAAGAGAAATACTGGACAGCATGGAACCGCACAATGGCTTGAAGGAGTTGAAAATCAAGGGATACAAGGGTACAATATTTTCAGATTGGTTGGGATACTGTTCATACAAAAATATGACAAGTGTATCTCTAAAGTCTTGCAAGAATTGCCGCATGCTGCCTTCGCTTGGACAGCTGCCATCTCTTAAGTCCCTCTGCATTCAAAGTTTTGATCAGCTGAAGATTATTGGCATGGAGTTTTACAAGAATGAAGGCCATCATCATTCTTCATGTATTGCACCTTTTCCCTCACTTGAGACATTGGAATTTACGAATTTGCCATGTTGGGAGATGTGGCACTTACCTGACTCGGAAACGTTTCCTCAACTCAGGAAGCTTGAAATAAGAGATTGTCAAATGTTAAACGGATATATGCTTAATCAGGTATTCTTGAGAATCCTTTCTTCTTTGTCGTATGTTTGCAAAGTTCGCAAATTGAACATAGCAGAATTTTATGATTCATGGCCTCAAGAGATGTCACTTTATGGGGATACTTTATCAATTTGGCTGTATGAATGTAAGACATTGAGCATCAAGCATCTAAGCTGCCTCCAAGAAATAGAAATCATATCATGTTCGTGTGATATGTCTTTTTTGAGTGATTGTTTACCCAAGTCTTTGCAAAAGCTGAAAATCACAGGTTCTAGATATCTGGAGTTCCCGGAGCAACAGCAGCAGAAATATGATTTGACAGAGCTACAAATACATTCCAGCTGCGATTCACTGACCTCGTTGTCATTGGATGCCTTTCCCAATCTCAAGAATCTCGAAATACATTGGTGTGAGAATGTGGAATCAGTTTCATTATCACAGCCACCACACCCTGCTCTTCAATATCTCAGCATCATTGGCTGCCCCAAATTTGTGTCATTTCCGGGAGAAGGACTGGCTGCACCCAACTTGACTCGTCTCCATGTTGAAAGGTGCTCAGAGTTGAAGGCATTGCCAAGTGACATGAGTACTCTTCTCCCAAATTTGGAGTCCCTTGAAATGCAAAATTGCCAGGATATTTGTAGGTTTCCAGAGGGTGGTTTGCCAGCTAAACTGAAAGAACTTCATGTCAAAGGTTGCAAGCATCTAAGAGGTCTATCATGGATAGGCAACTTGGACAGCCTCACTCATCTCACTATTGATGCTTTTGAGTGTGAGAGCATAATAAAGTCATATCCAGAGGTGGATTCACTGCCTCACCTCCCCTCTCTTATCACTTTGGAGATCCTGTGGTTTGTTAATCTGGAGACATTGGAGTGCAACCAGCTTCTCTGCCTCACCTCCCTCCAACGATTACGCATTAAATGCTGTAGAAAGCTGGAGAATATAGCAGCAGAAAAACTACCTTCCTCTCTGTTAAGACTTGAAATTGAAGGCTGTCGTTTGCTGGGACAACGTTGCAAGCAGAAGCATGAACAAATTTGGCCCAAAATTTCCCACATCCCCACTATTCAAGTCGATTTCCAACAAATTGTCTGAACAGAGATTTCTGAGCAGGTAATTCTCTAATCTTCATGTTTATCATGGTATCACATTTAAGTTCATACATGCATAAATTCCTTTTCTTTAGAAACACCATTATGCTGTTTTGCACAGAGGGGGAAAAAAATGATAGCTTGATTTATAGAAAGAAAACGGTTATAAAAATGTTTATGCTTAACCTAATTCATTGTGCATAGCAAATTAAATAGGGCTATAAAACTGGTTTCCAAGATTAAAATGTATTGTTTTCAACCCTTTTTTTTCATCAAAAAGTTGCCTATTGTGTTAGAAGATTCATGGTAAAAGGAATCAGCATGAGGTGTATAGCTTTAAAAATAAAAGGTTAAAGTTTTGCTGTATAATCGTCCTTAACCATAAATTGAATCATTAGATAAAATTAATAGTAGGAGATAATTATAATAAGCTATTTCTAATACTATGACTAGGGGCTCTTCAACAGTAACTATTTCTTCCTTGTTTTGTTTGTATACAGACATATATCAGTGGCCAGCATGTTATCTGAATTTTGGTAACATATTGTACCATATCTATACTTATCAGCAAGAATTAGAAGAGTAAGTTGGGATTTATGCCTTCAACTGCTTGCTCAATTTGTAACTCTTTAAGTTGAATAGATGAAGAGTTATTCATATTATTATACACTCATCTAATGCGTTGTAGAATTTCTTTTGGATACGTTATCAAACAGTTTTCCCAAGGTGATCTTGATACAGCTAATGTCATTAGAAGATCAAGTTGTGATGATGCCATCAGACAACAATTTCAATTCTATCAACTTCACTTATTGGTGAGTATCTATCTTTTTTTATTTTTAAATAAATTAAAAAATAGGCATACCATGAATTTAACCAGGTGGTCTTTATCCTGGTATGTGCATTTTTACATATATTAAGCTACATAAGATTCTGCACTGAAATGTCTACATTGAAAATCTTTTCTAAGTTGTAGTATTATGGCAATTAGATTATGCTTGTGATCACTTTATTTTTCTATCTAACTGCATTTAACTTCCTCTTTGCAATTTAACTTTTTGGTGGCATTTGGGTTTGTTAAATATCCTTTCACTGCTGACTCTAAAATCAAAACAATGATCCAACATAACCGCAGTACTATGCATTCTCAAAAAAAGGTGTAGAAAATAAAAAAGGACTGAAAGACCATAGAATGATAACTGATCATGAAATTCTGTTATTTGTGTATGTTTATTAGTGTTTCAGAAGAAAGCCTCTGAGCTCTGCATGAGATACATTGAGGACTACGCAGCAATACAGAAACAATGGAATGCCCTTGCTGTCACTTGAGCAGAGAAGGCCAAATATTCTGAAAACAGAAATGATATCAGTTTCAGAAAAGGAGAGGGAAGCTTGAAAGCTAAACATGTATATAGTGAATGTATTGATTATTGAAGTTGTAGCTTCATTTTCTGAGAGAAAGAGTGCATCCTGTTGATCTTGTTGGTGGTGTTGTTTGAGTGAAATTGTGTTCTGAGAACTTAGATTAAACTTTGTATCTTTGAGGCTTCATCATCCATTTGTATGAAACTGTGAAAAGTCTCACCTTTTTGTTATTTTTTCATTTGATTATTTACAAAGTTAAGATCATTATTAGCTGGTTTGATTAAAGTAAAATTACATCACATACTTTCTCAGTGAAAATTCTTAAGACTATATATATATATACATATAAAGAACTTATATTCCTCTGCAATTAAACATTAGTTTCTCTGTGCTGCAATTAAACATTAGTTTCTCTGTGATGCATTATCTTTTCTTTCCTCGTTTGCTTTTTTTTTTTTTTAACTAGTCTTGAAACACTTGCAACATAAACTCTGTTGAAATAATATGGTATAAGATAAGGGACTTCATCATGAAAATTAGACAAGGATTTCTTTTGCCCAAAAACTCATTTTCAATTTTTGTTTTTTTTTTGTTTTTATCATCCAAAGAGAGATCCTCTTTTATAAAAGTTAAATATTCATCTTCATAATTGAAACGTCATTGTATACTTTTTATAATCACATAATTTCCCAAAACAAAAAACGGGGGAAAGATAACTCTAACCCTGCTTGGTTGGCTCTATAGTTATTTCTCCTAAGCAAATTCCCTATGTTGTTCCGTATATTGACTACTAATAAGTTGTCGAAAAGAGAATCTTGTCAACAAAAAGAAAAGAAGGTTCTCACTTGCCATTTCTCATATTTCCCACCTGGAAGGTTACATCATCGAATCTCAAAAGTCTTTAACTCCAATGCGAAGTTGGAATCTTTGAGGACATCGTTGTATATAGATGATTTGTTCAGCATGGAAAGTGTAGCATCTAAGTTTATATGCTTGAGAGTTTTATCCTTTCATAAACTTGATATATTACCTGATTCAACAGGTGAATCGATTCATCTACGGTATTTGAATCTCTCTTGGACTGACATTAACAGGTTGCCAGAATCCTTGTGCAACTTGTATAATCTACAAACATTAATATTGTACAGATGTACTAAGTTGACCATGTTGCCCATTAACATGCACAATTTTGTGAATTTACGGCATCTGGATCTTAGGAAAACTTGTTTGGAAGAAATGCCTGGAGGAATAAGCAAATTGAAACACTTGCATACCTTAAGTTCCTTTGTGGTGGGCAAAGATGAAGATAATGGAATCAAGGAATTAGGAGGGCTCTCAAATCTTCATGGATCACTTGAGCTTAAGAAGTTGGAGAATATTGTTAATGTGAAAGAAGCAGAGAATGCAAGGATGACAAACAAGAATCTCATCAACAAATTATACTTGAAGTGGTCTTCAGGTGATGATATGGTTCCGAACACAAAAGTCGAAAGAGATATACTCGACAGCTTGGAACCTCACAACAACTTGAAAGAGTTGAGAATCAAGGGATACAAGGGTACAATATATCCAGATTGGTTGGGCCACTGTGCCTACAACAATATGATAAGTGTATCTCTGGAGTCTTGCAACAATTGATGCATGCTGCCTTCACTTGGACAGTTGCCATCTTTTATGGCCCTGTGCATTGAAGGTTTTAGTCAGCTGAAGTGTGTTGGCATGGAGTTTTACAAGGGTATTGGTGACCCTTCTTTTCATATTGCTCCTCCTTTTCCCTTGTTGGAGAGTCTGAAATAAATAATAAAGAATGGATTAACAAATTTTGCATTATGGAGGACCAAATAATTTTTAAACATTTAATATGTCAAAAGCTTTACATTTGCATCTCTTCTATAATTTATCTTGGAGCATCTTTCAAAGAGAAATTATATTAAGTGTTTGTTATTTGTGTTGAATAAATATTTTAACTTCCAACTCTTCATAAAAAAAAATAGACATTATGGTATTTCTTAGAAGGTATGTGTTTGGTATCACTTATCAGTTATCAGAAATTGTAAAGAAAGAGGAACTGATCATAATAACTATTTAGTTGCTTAGTTGATACTCCTAACTTGTAAGAGAAAGATATAACAAGACCAGATATCCTTAGCAGATAGCAACAGAAGTAATTAATAACAGAAAAATGTAAGGAATCCGAAATCGAAAATATATAACATTGCAGAACTTTTGACAAGTGAGAACATAATCAATTCAGTGATATGGGGAAAATTTATTAACTAATAAACAAGATAATATTATACATGATAAAGTAGAAGTTATTTATTATTGACGAATAGACTAACATGAATATTTTTTTGTTAATAGTCCTTCTGACAAGAAATTATGAAAACTACAAACTACAAAGCCTACAAAGTAAAAACATCTTTGTAAACGACTATCAGTGATTGATGGCTTATTTATTTCTTCCTTTTCTTGTTTCTACATGAAGGTGGCTACCATGCTTGTGGATTCTGGTGGATTGTCAAGCTTACCAGCACTGCTTTGAATATCATGTGATTTCTTAAACTTCACACCTAGTCTTAATAATTTAGAAAGCAAAAATAAAAAAATAAAACAAACACTACATAAGAAGACTAATAAAAATACAAAAATTATTACCATAGATAAGCTAGCTATCAACACGTGTAGGCGTGAAAGTCAATGTCAATTGCCAACAAATTATAACCTTATATTATTACCATAACTAGAGTGAGATCCGCGCAATGCGCGAAAAGGTAGATTATTTATACTATATAGTATATTTTAATAAATGTTATATTAAAAATATTTTAGAGAACATATTATAAATAGATTTTGAATTTATTTATTTTTAAAAAAGACATAGGTTATTTATATTAGAGCTATACAAAGCTGCATTTTCTTTTTTTTTCATTTTTCGATTTGCATTAGTGGCTACACTTTGTCTTTTCTTGCGATTTTTTTGTTTGTAAATAATGAAAAAAATAAATGAATGAGAATGAAAAACATATAAAAATGTTATATTAAATTTAAGAAATTTTTAACAATTAGTACAAGAGATTAAGAAATGAAGAGTAGTAAGAGTCTTAATATGTATAAGTTGTAGAATTTGAATATTTGTAACTGAAATTTTTTGTAATTATTATTATTATGACACTTTTAATGTATGTTTATTGCATTTAATTAGTACTTGATATTTCAATTGAATAATAATAGATAAGAGTTTTTTGTTTTAATTTTTTTAAAAGATTTTACTAAATAGTGATTGGTTGATTTTCATCTAGTAATTTTGGGTATTAACTCTCCCGGTTTGTCATTACCACTGCAAATCCTTCTACAACAAAGAGAATAAAATATGGTCAAAGAAAGATAATCCATTCTAAGTAAATTGTGGAAGTAATACTGTACATGTGGAATAACAATTTGAAAAAGAGGAACACGTAAATGTAAACTGTAGAAGAAGAAGTACTCCACATGTAAAATAACAATTTATAATTTGATGATGAAATATTGCAATCGATAGTATATAGGGAGCAATAATTTTAAATGCATATTAATTTTGGTTGTGACTGTTAGACAGAACCGTTTACAAAAGAGGAATACATAAAATTGTGCTACTTGCAATGAGTTCACAATTAAAATGTTATTATTTATAAAAAATAAATAGGGCTATTGAAAATGATATTGAACAATGAGAAGAGTAAACGGAAAAGTTGAAAATCTTTAGGAAGACACCTGGGATAAATTTCTTACGTTGGCGGCGCCGAATGGTAACGTTAGTTTGAGACCCAGAATTGATAGGAAAACCGCAAGAGGAGGAATGGAGTTTGCCCTGATTTCTGCAATTTATGCAATGCGGTTCTGCCGGAGATGGACATTGACAATTTGTTTTGAGGAAAAAACAATGGCTTATGGGACCGGAAGATGATGGAGAAAATAGGATTTTGGTACGGAGAGAGGCCAAGAGGAAGAGGATTTCGAGAAGTATGAGAAAGGTAATAAGCTCTTTGGTTTTCAGAGAAAATGTTAATTTGTGTTTTTGTTGTTTTAGAAATAAGGATCGATTTGAAAAAAGTTAAGTTGTTGGTTTTTATTGTTTCAAGTTTTTTTTAGGGTAAATGTTAATTTGTGTTTTTGTTGTTTTAGAAATAAGGATTGATTTGGAAAAAGTTAAGTCGTTGGTTTTTATTGTATTTTTTAGTTGTTTTTTGTGTTTTTTTTATTTTAAAATAAGAGTTGATTTGGCAAGATTTGAGTGGTAGATTCTAAAATTGTGCCAAGTAAGCAATAATACTGATATGACGTTAGTAGAAGAAGAGAAATAATTTAAAAGTAATGTGGATAAACTTATGTACCTATTTTTATATATTAAAAATAGAAGGGAAACGAATTGCAATACCAAACAAATAGCATATTCATTCCCAAGTTAATTTTGAAGTCTAAAATCAATACGCATTGTATGTAAATAAAGAGGTCGATATATATATAAAGAAGATGCATCTTTTGCTTAATAAAAAACATATAATATATCATCTTGAGTGTTAAAAACATCGTCTGTGCTATCTTGAACAAAACACTTGAACTAGTAGTAGCACTAGCACACAACTGCAACAAATACATTATTATTGAATAACAAAGAATAATCATAACTAGAACACTGCATAATTCTATACTAAATTTATATACCTTTTTTCTTTTTCGAAAAAAGAAACTTAATACAACCAGATGGAGCAAACAAAAAAGACACTAAAACATAAAATTCTAATATTCAAACAGGAATTAACCCATGGTCATCTTAGGCCCTAATCAAGATGCTGAATGACAACAATGAGCATCAACTGTCTGTGATTGCTATTGTTGGCATAGGTGGGGTTGGTAAAACAACTTTAGCCCAATGGCTGTACAACAATCAGGAGGAGTTCATGAAGGGATTTGATCTGAAAGCATGGGTTTGCGTTTCGGAGAAGTTTGAAGTTGTTGAGACTACAAGGAATCTTATAAAGGAGATCTCTCCAGATGCTCAGGGTCTTGAGCATTTCAATTCACTTCACCGTGCTTTGAAAGAAGAATTGTCGAATAAGAAGTTCCTTATTGTTCTGGATGATGTTTGGAGTGATGATGGTGACAAATGGAGTAATTTTATGACCCCTTTCCAACAAAATGGGAATAAGGGAAGTGTTGTTCTTCTGACTACTCGGGAGGAAAATGTTGCTTCTGCAGTTCAAAATTGTAGCCCTTATTTTCTCAAGAAGTTGTCGGAGGACTATTGTTGGTCAGTGTTTGCAGAAAATGCATCTTTTCCAGAATCAAATGGGAGAGCAGCACTTGAAGAAATAGGTAGAAAGATTGTCAAGAAGTGTGATGGCTTGCCATTAGCTGCAGAAACACTTGGTCGTTTGTTACGTACAAAGCATGATGTTGAGGAATGGAACAAGATACTAATGAGTCATATTTGGCGATTTTCTGTGCAGAAGAGTAAGATTATTCCAGCATTACTGATAAGTTACTTTCATCTTCCTCCACATTTAAAGGGTTGTTTTGTTTACTGTGCTTTATATCCCAAAGATTATAAATTTGAGAAAGATGATTTAATCCTTTTGTGGATGGCAGAAGATCTTTTACCACCACCAAAAAGAGGAGAGAGTTTAGAAGAAGTTGGTTGTGAGTGTTTTGATGAACTTACTTCCAGATTATTTTTCACAAAGATTCAAGATGATGACGATTATTATTTTGTGATGCATGATCTGTTGCATGATTTAGCAATATTCCTTGCTGGAGATTTCTATTACAACTCAGAAGAACTTGGTGAAGAGGAGGAGATAAGGATTCAGACTCGGCATTTGTTTGTAGATTTATATCATTGTAGCTCAAAACTTTATAATTCTATTTCTAAATTAGAATCTTTGAGAACATTATTATTGTTTGGCGATTTCTCATCTCCCAACTGCAACATTGAAGCGGCAACTTGTGACATATTATCAAAGTGTAAATACTTGAGAGTTTTATCCGTTCCAAAACTTGATGCGGTGCCTAATTCAATAGGAGAATTGATCCATCTGCGCTACTTGGATCTCTGTTGGACTGATATTAAGACATTGCCAGAGTCTTTGTGCAACTTGTGTAATTTGCAAATGTTGAATTTGTCTCACTGTTATAAGCTAACTACGCTGCCTAGTGGTTTGCATAATCTTGTGAGTTTGCGGTATCTTGATATAGGAGAAACTGCTTTGGAAGAAATGCCCAGAAAAATGAGCAAATTGAATCAGCTGCATGTTTTAAGTTCCTTTGTGGTCGGCAAGCACGAAGACAATGGAATCCAGGAGTTAGGAGGGCTGGTAAATCTTCATGGAAGCCTCGAGATTAGGAAGTTGGAGAATATTGTTGACGTGAAAGAAGCAAGGAGCGCAAAGATAATGGATAAGAAGCACATTGATGAATTATGCTTGGAATGGTCTTTAGGAGATGATTTGGTTTCAAGCACAGAAAAAGAAAGAGACATGCTCGATAACTTGCAACCGCACAATGGGTTGAAAGAGTTGAGAATATGGGGATACAAGGGTACAATATTTCCAAATTGGTTGGGGAGGTGTTCCTACCAAAACATGACTCATGTATCTCTGAGGCATTGCAAGAATTGCTGCATGCTGCCTTCACTTGGACAGCTGCCATCTCTTAAGTCCCTGCGCATTGAAGGTTTTGATCAGCTGAGGAGTATTGGCGAGGAGTTTTACAGGAATGAAGGAGATCATCATTCGTTGCATAATGCATCGTTTCCCTCACTGGAGAGTTTGATGTTTCATAACATGGCATGTTGGGAGGTGTGGCACGTATCTAAGTCAGAAACTTTTCCTCAACTTAGGAAACTTGAAATAAGAAATTGTCCAATGTTGAAGGAAGAGATGCTTAATCAGGTATTTTTCAGAATAGTTTCTTCCTTGTCGGATGTTTCCAAAGTTCGCAAACTACGTATAGGTGACTACTTTATAGAACCGCACACCGAGGCCATGTTTCTTGATGGGGATACTTTCTCAATTAGGGGATGTGAATCTGTGAAGGAGTCTGCATTTAAGGCAATGATCAGCATCAACCATCTATGTTGCCTCCAAGAAATATGCATCTGGAGGTGTAGAAAACTAGAATTCCCCCAGCTACAGCAGCAGAAGTATGATTTGGTAGAGCTACTAATCTACGGCTGTGATTCACTGACCTCCTTGTCGTTGGATGTCTTTCCCAATCTCAGGAATCTGGAGATAAGAGGGTGTAGGAATCTGGAATCAGTGTCAATGTCCGAGGCACCACACGCTGCTCTTCAACGTCTCTCCATTACTCTCTGCCAAAAAATAGTGTCATTTGCAGGAGAAGGACTGGCTGCACCCAACTTGACTCATCTCAATGTTAGCAGGTGCTCAAAGTTGGAGGCATTACCACGTCACATGAAGAGTCAACTCCCAAGTTTACAGTCTCTCGAGATATATGGCTGCCCAAACATTTGCAGGTTGGCAGAGGGTGGTTTGCCACTTAACTTGAAATCACTTGAGGTGGGAATTTGCGAGCAACAAATGATGGATCTGTCATGGGTGGCTAACTTGCACGCCCTCACTCATCTTACCATTTCAGGTAATTACTGCGACAACATAAAGTCATACCCAGAGGTGGGTTCGCTGCCTCACCTTCCCTCCCTTACCACTCTTTATATTGAATACTTTGATAATCTGGAGACATTGGACTGCAACGAGCTTCTCCGCCTCACCTCCCTTCAACAACTACACATAGATTGGTGTCCAAAGATAGAGAATATGCAAGGAGAAAAGCTGCCTCCCTCTCTCTTGCTACTGAGAATTCAAAAGTGTCCTTTGCTGGGAGAACACTGCAAGAACAAGCATCAACTAATCTGGCCCAAGATTTCCCACATCCCCACCATTCAAGTCAAAAACTTTTCCGACACAGATTCTGAGTAGGTAATTTTCTAATCTCTCATGTTTGTCATTTCCTTTTTTTTTTAAAACATACACACCATTCAAGTTGACGGCCGACGAATTTTCTGAAGAGAGATTTATGAGCAAGTAATTATCTAACCTTCATGTTTGTCATGCTACCACATGTAAATTCACACATGCATAAATTTCCATTTCCGTCAATTGAAAAATATTCTCTCTTTCTTTAGACAACATTAACTAGTTTAACTAGTATGCCAACGGGAAAATATGCATTCTTTTCTTTCATTTATTTGGGGGAAGCTCTCAGCTTGCAGTTGCAGTTGTAGTATGCCAAATGATTCAAGAAAAAGCATCATCATAGAATATTTGATCTTTTTGGACTGAATTGATGAGGATAGCTACAAATATACAGGGTTATTATGCATTCTCATAAAAGGGTATAGAAAATAAAAAGAAAAGAAAGTTTGTAGAATGATAAGTGTGTTTGGTTTTTGTGATGACAAACACTTAGTCTTGAAATCTTTTTACTTTGTGTATGTGTAACCTCTGAGTCCTGCAGGAGATACATTGAAGATTGAGCAGAGAAGGTCAAAGATTCTGAAAACAGAATTGATAGCAATAGCAGAAAAGAATATGTAAACTTGGATCAATAGAAATCATGAATAGAAGCTGCTTTTCTGGTGAAGTTTAGCAATTTCATCTTGTTGATGTATTTAGATGAGCATCTTCTCAGTGCAGAAGAGATTATGTATGATGAAGTTGTTGCCAAATCAACCTATGTACTGAATATTATTGTTGTTGTTAGTTTATTAGTTATTATGTTATATGATGATAAACATTATTTTTGAAGCAGATTGAATGTGTGTCATTGCCTTAATGTAGTTGCATTTTTTTATTTTGTTGTAGAAATAATTATTGTAGACAGAAAAAAATATGACCTGGATATGTCTTGAATATTCCCAAGATTGATGGTTGAGATATTAGTGTCACTCTAAACAGATAAGTATCACCTATTTATCTATTCTTAATCTATCTATCTATCCATTCTTAATATATAAAAATAGATACATAAGTTTACCCACATTACTTTGAAGTCATTTCTCTTCTCCTACTAACGCCATGTCAGCAACATTGCTTACTTGACAAAATTTTAGAATCAACCACTCAAATCTTGCCAAATCAGCTATTATTTTCAAATAAAAAAATAAAAATAAAAATATACAAAAAAAAACTAAAAAACACAATAAAAACCAATAGCTTAACACAATAAATAATTTTTTCCAAATCAATCCTTATTTCTAAAATAACAAAAACACAAATTAACATTTGCCCAGAAAAAAAAAACTGGGAAAACAAAGAGCCTATTACTTTTCTCATACTTCTCGAAACCCTCTTCCTCTCAACACCTCTCCATACCAAAATCCTATTTCCTGCATCCTCTTCCAGTCCTATGAGCCATTGCGCTTTTTCCGAAACAAATTGTCCATCACAATGTCTATCTCCGGTAGAGCCGCATTGTATAAATTGCAGAAACCAAGCCAAACTCCAGTCCTCCTGTTGTGATTTTTCTGCCGGAGCTCGATTCCAGATCCCAGGTATTTTTCTATAGATTTATGTATTCCTCTTTTTAAACGGGTTCTATACAACGGTCACAACCAAAATTAATGTCTATTTAAAATTATTGCTCCCTATATGCTGTCCATTGCAATATTTGAGCATCAAATTATAAATTGTTATTCTACATGTGGAGTACTGCTTCCACAATTTACATTTATGTGTTCATCTTTTTCAAATTGTTATTCCACATGTGTAGTATTGCTTTCACCATTTAGTTGGAATAAATTATCATTCTTTGACCATGTCTTATTCTCTTTATTGTAAAAGAATTTCTAGTGGCAATGACAGAGTGGAAGACTTAATATCCAAAATAGCTAGATTAAAGAGACGGAGAGCAATCCTTTCAAAAAAAAAGAAGACAAGAGGATATGTGCCTCCAACATATGATTATGCAGTTTAGTTTGTTTAACATAATTTTGATTGCACCTTCTTTATTTTATGTAAATTGATTCCTAAGGTGATTTTGATGCCTATTTTAAAAATGTAAAAACACAGTTATTTAAAACACTTAGATCTATCTAATTTAAACAAGCAAGGATAAAAAAAAAGTAATATCTTAAGTCAAGGAGGAGTGCCAATTTAGCTTCCACTTCTTCAGGTTAGTACAAAAGAGTTTTATAATATATTTTATTCTATTTTTTGTATTGATTTTTGGTAAAAAAATATTTTGCTATAATTGTTTACGAATTACTCTGTAGGATTTAAATGAAATATTTTGTATCATATTTAAAATTTTATCAATGTGTGAAAAAGGGATAATTTTAAAAAAAATTACTTCAATAATAATTTTGCAACCCTCGAAAAGAAAGAAATGTCTTTAAGTTAAGGAGTATTGCCAATTCAACTTTCACTTTGGGTGAGTACAAATTATTTTATACAAATTATTTTGTAACATATTTTGTTCTAATTGTTGTTACTCATAGCTAATTAATAGAGAAAAATTCGTATAGTTTATTGTAATTGTTTGCTGTCATTATGTAGGATGAAAATGAATTTTTTTGTATTATATTTAAAATCATAGAAATCTGTGAAAAAATGGATAATTTTTTTTAAAAAAAAATCATGTCAATAATAATTTTGCAATCCGTAAAAAAATATGGATATCCTTCCAGTTTTATTGTGTAATATTGTCCAATCCATTAGTTCAATCCAATTGTTGAGAAATAAATTGAGAAGCATATTTGTATTTTTAATACTTCTTCGTATTTTCTGCTTAAAACTACATTTCATCGAAGTTTTTCGTTTACAGGTGGACAATCATCATGTATTCATAGCTCACCTTCAAGACCTATTCTGGCTTTATTCTATATCTTCCACTCCGCGGATAATACAAATAATGAGATGGAAAGATATGTTATATTTCGAGAGACAAAATACAAAAGAAAGCAATTATTAAATCAAAAGAGATCTGTTCGATCTAATCAAAATTTAAGTATACCTACTTTCAGCAATAGTTTCTCCCTATTTTTTCAAAAGTAAATTTTAAATTTCATTACTCATAATTAATTCTTTTCCTTTTTTTAACACCGTAGCATGCAATCCAAAAATTCAACCAACTACTTCCTCAACAAGGATTGTTTCTAATCGAGCAACACGCAATCCAGAAATTCAACCATGTTAAATGTGAAAAGTGTCATAAGAAAGCATCTATTTATAATATATAAAAGCTAATACCAACTTTCTCCACAATGAGTTTAAATCATCTTTTCTTTGCTAATGATGCCACATCAGCAATTCTAATGACTTAGCAAAAGATGAAAATCAACCAATCACTGTTTAGTAAAATGTTTTAAAAAAATTAAAACAAAAAACTCTTATCTATTATTGTTCAATTGAAACATCAAGTACTAATTAAATGCAATAAACATACATTAAAAGTGTCATAATAATAATAATTATAAAAAAATTTCAGTTACAAATATTCAAATTCTACAACTTATACATATTAAGATTCTTATTACTCTTCATTTCTTAATCTCTCATGCTAATTATCAAAAATTTCTTAAATTTAATATAACATTTTTATATGTTTCCATTCTCATTCATTTATTTTTTAAATTACTTACAAACAAAAAATCGCAAGAAAAGACAAAGTGTAGCCATAAATGCAAATCGAAAAATGAATTTATAATATATAAAAGCTGATACCAACTCTCTCCACAATTAGTTTAAGCCATCTTTTCTTTACTAATGATGCCACATCAGCAATCATCAATTCTAATGACTTGACAAAAGATGAAAATCAATCAATCACTATTTAGTAAAATATTTTAAAAAAATTAAAACAAAAATCTCTTATCTATTATTATTCAATTGAAATATCAATTACTAATTAAATGCAATAGACATACATTAAAAGTGTCGTAATAATAATAATTATAAAAAATTTCAGTTACAAATATTCAAAATCTACAACTTATATATATTAAAACTCTTTCTACTCTTCATTTCTTAATCTCTCATACTAATTGTCAAAAATTCTTTAAATTTAATATAACATTTTTATATGTTTTTCATTCTCATTTATTTATTTTTTTAATTATTTATAAACAAAAAAACCGCAAGAAAAGACAAAGTGTAACCATTAATGCAAATCGAAAAATGAAAAAAAATGAAAATACAGTTTTGTATAACTCTAATATAAATAACTTATGTCTTTTTTAAAAAATAAATAAATTCAAAATCTCTTTATAATATGTTCTCTAAAATATTTTTAATATAATATTTATAAAATATATTATATAGTATAAATAATCTACTGCGCGGGTCTCACTCTAGTATAATTAAAGGAGACAACTACATTTGTGGCACATGTAATCAAACACCACAATATCCAACCATAAGGTAATTCTATATACTTTTCATAATCTCATCTATCAAATTATTAGTTACTAATCTAATACTTATTTTAGGTTCAGAATTCAATTAAAGGTTTCAAATCAAAGTGCTACAACAACTTTTGTATTATTTGATGGCGAAGCAAAAAAATTGTTGGACACAACTATTTCAAATCTAATAACACTCCAAGAAAGTAATGACATTGAAGCACCACCCCAATTGAAAAACTTGTGCAACCTCACACTTATATTTGAAGTCAAACTAAATGACTTTAATCTCAAAGAAGGTTCTCAACAATACTTACCAAGACATTTGTTCCAACTAAAAATACTGAACCTCAACACCCATTACAACAAATAAAACAGGTAATACTAAAAAAAACTTATTCAAGACATCATTTTTCATTTCTAATTTAAATTATTCATTGATTATAGGAACCAATTTCGCCAACACTAATATCATCAGACAAGATCACATACCCATCAAGAGATTAAGGAGAAAGAAAATCATACAAATTCAAGACACATCTTCGGAAGAAGAACATATATGCAAAGATGGAACAAACAACACAAAAGAAAGTGCATACAACTCAACAATTCATAAAGAATATGCATTCATAAGAACCTACGACCGAAAGAAGAAAGCAACAATTCTAACAACAACTAATAAAGAAAAAAGAGGACGAGCACCACATAAGAAGACTAAGTCCATCAATTAAAACAAATGCAAAAATCAAACCACCAAATATAAATTTCACCTTGTACAACGTAATCCAACATCCAAATACTTTGTACTACAAATTTTTTTAAAATAAAACACTTTTTTAATTTATTTTTATTTTATATATATTTAATTTAATTCTACAAAATATAACAATTTTTAATATTTATTATATACTATTATTAATTTCTTGTCTCGCGTATCGCGCGAATCTTATTCTAGTTTATATCATATAAAAGATTATGCAAGCTTATCATAGAATGAGTTTGTAGTATATTATTTTGTGTAATTATGTTATGTCAATAATTTTGTATAGATGACAATTTTATAATATAAAAAATAATAAAATTCTACATAAAATAATATTAAATTTTAATCATGCTAATCATTTAATTTTGATATCTATTATTACTTAATTAAATTAAAAAGTAACAATTATATACAATTAACATCTATATGAAAATTATAATAATAATAATTTTAAATTATAAATAAATATTCAAAGTATATGCTATTTGGCCTACTTAAACATATTAAGTAACATTACTCTTACTACTATACTCCATCTCATATATTTTTTTAAATGAATTGTCAAAAATATCTTTAACTATGTTCAAGTTTAACATAATAACATCTACTTATTATATGGACATTTTAATATATCATGATTAATAAAATTTATTTGTGACTAGAATAAGACCTGCGCGATGCGTGAAACGGTAAATTAATAATAATATATATATAATAAATATTAAAAATTAGTATATTTTGTAAAATTAAATTAAATATGTGTAAATTAAAGTTAAATTTAAAAGGTATTTTATTTAAAATAATTTGTAGTACAAAAGATTTGGATATTAGAGTTGTATAAAGTGATATTTTTATCTGGTAGTTTGATTTTTGCATTTGTTTTAGTTGATGATCTTAATCTTTTTATGTGGCGTTCGTCCTCCTTTTTCTTTATTGGTTGTTGTTAAAGTTATTGTTTTCTTCTTTCTGTCGTATATTCTTATGAAAGCATGTTCTTTATGAATTCTTGAGTTGTATGCACTTTTTATTGGATAGTTATTCGATTTCTAATCATTCTACTCTAAAGATTTGTGTTGGCATTGTCTTGGATTGGTATTTCCATTACTTTTTCATGTTGATAAGTCCTTTCTAAGATTTTTTATATTTGTAAAATTAAATAATTAAATAAATAAATTAATATTTGAGAGACTTATTAGTTATGAAATACCCATTAGTCAACTATGCGAATTTTTTCATTTGCAGATTGATTTAAATTTTTGTATCCGAAATTATGTTAACCGAATAATCACCTAAAATATTATAATATAATAGGTTGTATAAAATAAAATTGTGTTATATTATCTCATTTAATGTATTATATAAAATATAATTCTTTGAACTAAGAAAAATAATAAATTTAATTTTTTTTAAAAAGATCGTACCTTTGTATTCACTAACCAATGTTAATGTGAGTGCAACAATTTTTTAGCTATTTATTTGTGTTGTAATTTCTTTATTTACCTTATTTGAGAGATTTTTTCACAATGTAACTTTTAACATGATGTTCTTAAAATTATTAGTATTTTATTAATAACTATATATATAAATAAAAAATAAATTGCTGGTATATTTTTTACTGAGGAGTGCTAGGGGACCGGCAAGTTTTGTGATTTGTAGACATCAACTAGTCATTATTAGTGTTTTTAATGGTGTGAGATTTCATCCAATTGTGTGAGATTGCTCACTTTTCTCTTGAGGGTTAAGTGCTGACCAAATTTTAAAAGAAGTGATGGCCCCCTAAACTTTCTCTGTTTTACTCTTTAAGTATCAATTCCATTCTTTGTATTTTTGTGGATTTTTCTTTAACATCTATTTGTTCTTCTTCTCTTAGTGCATGCAAATTTTTAATGACATCTATAATAAAAAGAACAAAAATGTATAAAAAAATGTTTTGAATAATTTATTTTTAATATGAATAATTGAAATAGTATAAAGTGAAATTATTTATTAATTTTTTTATCTACTCTATCAGATAATGTCTTAAATGATGCAAATTCAACATAGTGTTGGAAAATGTTTAAAACTGAATCTTTAATTTCTTTCACAACAGTTGTGAATAAAAAATTTGCTTTCATTGCCTTTAATTAGTCTATACAAATCATTTGCATCTTCTATTAGAAAAAGGACAACGAATAGCATATTAAAAGAAGTATAATTTTAACGATATTAAAATACAATTATATATAAAGTATTATAAAATAATATAAAAATTATAAAAAGTAAAAATATTTAAAGTATTTTTTTTTCGTAAATTCAATTTAAAAATACAATAAATATGTTTGTTTTATACCTTTTCATCTAATATAATTATTTCTAAGTAAAGAGGCTCCTCTTCATTTGTGGGTGTTAATGTTTCCCATAGATAAATCACGCGAACTTTGATAAACCAATTGTCTGTTTGTTTAGTGATATTGTCCAAAAAATGATGCTCCATTGAGTAAGTTTGAAATATTGGGTAACTTGAAAATAAATTTTTTGTGCTAAATTTGATGTTATTTGAAGGAATAGTGATAAGAGAGTTATATAAGTAGTTTAAATAATATGGAATAAAATTTATTATGATTAATAATATTATTATGACATTTGTAGTATGGATGTTTATTACATTTAATGAGTTATTTTATTTATAGAAATTAATAAATTAATTATTGAGGTTATACATTTATTGTATTATTTATAACGATAAGATATAATAAATACTCGTTATGGATTCAATGTCTTTGTAGGTTACAAATTTGGTTAGACAGTATTAATTTCTAATTATTGTCATTGGTAATTTTGCACCCTAGTTTTTTTGTATATTTTTTTTTGTTAATTTAAAAATAATAGTTGATTTGGCAAAAATTGAATAGTTGGTTCTAAAATTTTGCCAAGTAAGTAATGTTACTAATATGGCATTAGTAGAAAAAGAAAAATATCATAAAAATATTATGGATAAACTTATTTATTTACTTTTATATATTAAAAATAAATTTTATGCTATACATTCTCAATTTTTGTATTTTTCTTTTATTATCTTCAAATACAACCACTAAAAAAAGCTCAAAATTTAAGCCATGGACCACAATCTTTTTAATACAATACTTTTTAATCTATAACATATATATAGTATAATTAATTTAGCTTTCCATACATAGTGCGAGTTTTAATCTTTAATTTAAAAATGTAGAAAACACACACATCAATAGCTCCAAGCAAACTATTAGACTAAGACTAAGACTATCAATATCAATGTACAAATTATTAAAATAAGACAACTAGCATGCATTATTGTTATTGAAACCTCATAAGATGTTACCATGATATACATACATAAATGTGTTACCAAAAGTCAATTAAGTTCTCCACTGCTATGAATTTTCTAAGTTATCTAGGAGACAGATAACGATGTCATTATGAAATTTGGATATCTCTGACTTGACTTGTCCCCCAGTCACATGGAACTTTGTTGCATTCATCAAAAATATATATATCCCGGGATTTGATGTGTTCCCAAAATCAGTGTGAGACAGCTAGAAGCTCAAAGTTACTGATGCTGTAACAGTGCAAGGATAAAAACTAAAAAGACTAAACATTAAATAAAGATCACATTAAAATTCAATAATGAATAGTATTCCACAATATACAAAAATAGTGAAGAAGAGACAATATAGAACAAGTGGTTGTTATTGACAGTAAATTAGGTGCAAGTATTTTAAACCTTTTACTAGCTAGAAGAGACAATATAGTACATTGAAATTGATTAGCAATTTCCTAAAATAATAAAGTTTGAACAGTCATACACAGAAAGAAGATAGCATATATCTTTTTTTGTTTTGCATATTCATATATATCCATCAAAACTCATAGGATCCTTACACAAGAAAAAAAAAACAGAGGAGAAAAAATGTCTGAGAATGCAACTCATCATGTGGTGATGCTTCCATGGTCTGCATTTGGCCATTTGATTCCGTTTTTCCAACTCTCCATAGACATGGCCAAATCAGGCATTCATGTCTCCTTCATTTCAACAACAAAAAACATTCAAAGGCTTCCAAAACCACCTTCAGATTTATCTCATCTTTTACATTTGGTGGAAATTCCATTTCCATCATCATTAGACTCATCACATCTCTCTGGTGGTGAGGCTACTGTGGACATTCCATTTGACAAAATTCAATACCTCAAGTTAGCATGGGATCAAATGCAAAATCCAGTGAAGGAATTTGTGTCTAAGTTGCAACCGAATTGGATCATTTGTGACTTTCATGCACACTGGGCTGTAGAGATTGCTCAAGAGCTTCATGTGAAACTCATGTACTACTCTGTTTACTCTGCTTCCACTATTGTGTTCTTTGGACCACCCGGTCAAATGAGAGCACCAACATCGCCAGAAGACCTAACATCACCAAGAGAATGGGTGAATTTTCCGTCTTCAGTGGCTTTTCAACGAAACGAGGCCATTGCGTTCTATCAAAGTGCATACATAGAAAACGTGACAGGGTTAAGAGACATTGATAGGGTTGCCAGTGTAATAGACAGCGCAAATGCTCTATCATTTCGCAGCTGCTATGAGATGGAAGGTGAGTATTTGAATCTATATCAAGAACTTATTGAGAAGCCAGTGATTCCTATAGGTTTGCTTCCTCCGGAGATGCCAGAGAGAAGACTTGTTGATGAGTCTTGGAGTAAGAATTTCGAGTGGCTTGATGCACAAGCAACAAAGTCTGTAGTCTTTGTTGGGTTTGGTAGTGAGTGTAAGTTGAGCAAAGAGCAAGTTTTTGAGATAGCTTATGGATTAGAGCTTTCTGAACTTCCATTTTTGTGGACATTGAGAAAACCAAGCTGGGCAATTCATGATCATGATTCTCTGCCTCTTAGATTTAGTGAAAGAACATCAAAGAGAGGAAAAGTTTGTTTTGGATGGGCACCACAAAAGGAAATTTTGGCACATAAATCTATTGGGGGGTCTTTGTTTCATTCTGGCTGGGGATCTATAATTGAGACTTTGATGTTTGGCCACACTCTTGTAGTGTTGCCATTCGTTGTTGATCAACCTCTCAATGCAAAGGCTTTGGTTGATAAGGGTCTTGCCATTGAAGTGAAGAGAAATAATGAAGATGGTTCATTTAGTAGAGATGACATAGCCAAATGCCTTAGAGAAGCTATGGTACTGGAGGAAGGAGAGAAGCTTAGAATCAAGACAAGAGAAATTGCTAAAGTTGTAGGAGATTTGAAGCTTCACCATGATTACATGAAAGCATTTGTCAAGTTTCTTAGGACTTGATGAATCTGAGAATAGACCTTGTTATTAGTCCAAATGTTTCTTATATTGAGTCATTAAGGAATAAACTCTTAGGTTGTGTTTGATAGGTGTCTTAAGACAAATGCAGATATATTGAGATTATAGAGTCAGATAAGATAGTTATCGAACAAACTCTTAATGTTATGGATGTATTTAAATGTGACTTAAGCAGTAGATCAACTATGTAATAAATGATCTTCTGCTGTTGATTTGTTTGTATGTTTTGAGAAATAAATTCGGTAATATTGTTATTTTGTCGATTTTTAGCAAATCGATGGTGGTTCGATTCTAATGGTTTGGGAGCGAAACCAACTCCTCTGTGCGAGTACCAGTTTTCTAGAAGTGCATCAAAGCATCTTCGATTAGACACGTTTTGATGAAGAAAAGAAAATAAAATTGTAAAATTGATAAATGCAATTCGGAAATTAGAGTTCTTAAGTAAAAACTAAATAAATTATGAAAAATAAGATTAACTTGAAAATTAAAGGAAGAGCAATAACGATGATTTAAATTAAATTGGAAGACTGATCAAACAGAACAAAGTACAGAAAAATTAAATAGACAAAGGAAATAAAGAACACCGGAAGAATAAACTTAATTGAAATGTTAAATTTTTACAGAAAAAACAATGAATTGAAAAAGAAAGTGGAAGGAACCATAAAGAAAGTATAACTCGATCGCAAACTTAGGAAATCGTTGAGATGTGAGAATGCTTAGAATATTTTTTCTGACTAAAAGTTCCAACCCTTATTCCCTAATGCTTCACGTATTTATAGATTATCTTACATAACGGTTAACTTAATTACAATTAATTACAATTAAATGAAAAATTACAAATTTAAAATACAATCACTCTTGGTAACCGTTCCATTGTGTGATTGTAGATATTTCCAATATTTTTCCTCATGTGATAAAAGCTATGAACTTTCTTACTTGCAACAATATTCGAACGGCTCTTTCAGAAACTCCTCCTAATTCTTCGAATCGAGACTCTTACTCGATTTGGTTTTTTTTCCCGATTAGCATCTCAATCGGAACCTAAAAAATAGAGTCGATTATTTTCAATCTTCATCTCGAACCTATACCTTCTCGAAAAGATCACACAACTTGTTTCGATTCATCTTATTTGTATCGAAAATATTTTCGATCAACAATTATTAATTATATAAAGGGCTATAAATTAGGTTTGAGCAAAGCAAGTCTAGAATTACTTCCTACATGCAATAGATCAACTTGGAGGAAGTTTGGATGGTTAAAAACTTGATATTGAAAAATCGGTAATATTGTTAATGATGTATTTAGGTGACCATCTGCTCAGTGTAGAAGAGATTATGTATGACGAAGTTGTTGCCAAACCAACCTATGTACTGAATATGATTATTGCTGTTAGTTTATTAGTTATTATGTTGTATGATGACAAACATTATTTTTTGAGCAGATTAAATGTGTGTTATTGCCTTGATGTAACTGCATTTTTTTCCCTTTGTTTTAGAAACAAGTAAACTAAGATATTATCACTGTACAAATTATTAAATAAGACAACCAACATGCATTACTGTTATTGATAACCTCATAATATGTTACCATGATATACATACAAAAAATGTGGTGTCCAAATGTTCCTAGTTTAATATAGTTTAATATAGAACTGGCTAAATCGGCAGCAGGAAAGCTTTTTGCCATAGAGCCAGAGAAGATTGTGAACTATGCTGTCATGGCTAACATCTATGCTTCTCATAATCACTGGCTTGATGCCGAAGGAGTTCGAAAAATGAAGAGGGACAAGAATGTTGCTAAATTCCCAGGTTGTAGCTGGATACAGGTTGGTAATCAAGTTCATTCATTTTTGTCTAGTGATAAGGCACACCCCAAAGTTTTCCAGATGGAAAATTAATGCTACTGTAAAAATGTTGCTTAGTCCATTGAAAGAAGAAAACGGTTTGAATTTGTAAATGGTATCATGATCAATAATAAATTGGGAAATACTTTTTGGTTTTTCTAAAGTTGTATCAACAAGGATTTGATTAAAAGTTTGTGTTGTACTTGTACCCGAAGTAAGTTTATCCAAACAGACCTATGTGGTGATAAGATTTCTGGAATAGCACATATAAGACTTCTCTCTTGTAATGAATATCCAAGCCAATTCTACTAAGTTTTTCAATCAATGTCTAGAACTGAGAGTAATACCTCCTTTTATAATCTCTAAAGTAGTGTTTGTTTTGAGGTACTGAGACAGAGATTGAAAGACTGAGACTCAGTATTGTGTTTGTTAGTCAGAGACTGGTACTAAAATTTGTCTCTATCTCTAAAATTTCAGTATTTCAGTACCTCCAAAAAGTAGGGACACAGGAGACTGAAATTTTTAGAGATGGAGACTGAAACTTTAATAACATTTTATACCTAAAATAATTTCATTTCAATTAATTAATTCCAATTTTACTCTTTGTGCAAATTAAATTAGAGTTTCATTCTTGTTTCAATTCCTGTCTCCCATTTTACACCAAACAGAATACTGAGATTTATTTTAATCCCTACCTCTTAGTCTCTGTCTCTCAGTCTCAATCTTTTCGTCTCTATCTCTCTACCAAACGCTACCTTAAATCAATCATTTAACCCCCTAATGGGACTATAAATTTACACGTAAGACTGATAGGTAAAATTTATCTCTTATTTTAATCCCTAACCAAACATATCCTTAGTGTTTCACTGTTTTGACCTTTGTTGTTTCTTCATTGAATATGTAACTGTTCTACAGCATGTATTAACAACTTACAAATAATTCTATTTAAAAAAGTTACCTCGAAGACAGCAACCACGTGAAGCTAATGTCCGAACTGGATTGCCAAAAAATTTTAACCTTATATTATTAGTATTACTTACCATGATTCATGTGCAGCTACATGTTTCTATATTTATGTAATTGATTAATCTATCTATTTTTATTATATAAAAATTAATATCAATTTTTTATATAATAAATTTAAGTTATATTTTTTAAAACATAAAAAACTAACTAAATACAATAAATATACATTAAAAGTGTCATAATAATAATAATTATTATAAAAATTTCAGTTAAGAATATTAAAATTCTACAACTTAATATTTTTATTAGGGCAAAAAACCCTAATAAGCCAAGGCAAGTTTCGAATTACGTAAATAAGCCAAAAGCAAAATCGTTTCAACAATGAGCCAATGCCTTATTTAATGTAATTCGAACCAGCTTGGTTCGAACTACATTCCTTAACAAATCGAACCAGCTTAGTTCGAATTAGGATGAGAAAACGTTGAACGTAATTCGAACCAACATGGTTCGAACTCAAATTGCACATAATTCGAACAAGGCTAGTTCGAATTACACCTAGGATAGCTAACCATGTAATTCGAACCAAACTGGTTCGAATTACCCTTCTCGTGGCTCCATTAGTAATTCGAACCTACCTGGTTCGAATTACTCAAGATTCGGCTATATAAGGAGTTCGAATCAGCCTCATTCGAACCATTCTTCCTTTCCCCTACCCCACCAAATCCCAGAGAAAACGACCCAAATTCTCTCCGACGAAGACCCGAACGGAATACTCTGCTGATGGGGGACGATCCGGCACGGTTATATCGCTTGGACGGAGTTGCTCATATAGCCGGGGTCATCAATGACGAGGTTAGTACAGAAATAACTTCGTGCTAGCGGTATATGTGACTTAGTGGTTTTGCATTTGGTTTTAGTGGCAGTTTATGTTAGCGGTAAATCGTAGTGGTATTGCTAGTGGTTTAGTTGAGAGGTTTTGCATGCGGTTTAGATGGTGGTTTATCTAAGTGGTTTCTGTTAGTGGTTTATGTTAGTGGTTTACGTTAGTTGTTTAATGCTACCTGTTTTACGTTAGTGGTAGGTGTTGGTTGTTTTGTGTTGGTTGTTTTATATTGGTGGTTTAGTTAATGGTTTATGTTAGTTGTTTTATGTAAGTGCTATGGTTTAGTTGTTTTATGTTAGCTGTTTTATGTTAGTGGTTTATGTTGGTTTTTTATGTTGGTGGTTTATGTTAGTTATTTCATGTTAGTGGTTTGTGTTAGTTATTTTATGTTAGTGGTTTGTGTTAGTTGTTTTATGTTAGTGGTTTAGCTGTGTGGTCTATGGTAGTTGTTTTGCATGTGGTTCTGGTTCATGGATTTTTATGCGGTTTTATTTAGTATGATGTTTTGTTGGTGATTTATCGTTTTGGTTATGTTTGTCATTGGTTATGAAGCTGGTTCTAACAATGCGGTGCATGTCATGTGCAGCCCCAGTGATGCATCAGGAGCATGCGGCGGCAGCAGGGCATGCGACTCGATGACAGATACGTTCCGTATTTACAGATGGCCGGACTATACCATCTTGCAAGGCTGAACGATAGATGGTTTCGGTTAGACGAGGCCCTTGTCAGTGCATTCGTCGAGCGATGGCGTCCGGAGATGCACACGTTTCATATGTTGTTCGGAGAGTGCACGATCACACTTCAGGACGTGGCATACCAGTTGGGTTTGCCAGTGGACGGGCGTTACGTGAGCGGCTGCCTATCAGAATTCCAGATATACATCTAGGGTGGCACAGTTTCTAGAGGACATTACCGCCATCATGCAGGAGGACGTGCCGGCCCAGAGACGTGGTCAGACCTCCGGCACGCAGGCACCTTTAGATGTTGATCTGAACGAGCCTCCTACGGCATCTGTTGGTGACCATTTTGGTTTGGGAGGTACCCCACCATCCGCCTACGCTGCTGCATCAGAGTCTGTTGCCAGGCCATCTGCGGCACCCTTCCATTTTACGCCACCTGCACAGCCTGCCCCGGATGAGGACGCGGATGAGATCGAGGATGAGGAGCCGTTTATCCGCAGAGGTCAGAGGGCACGGGTATCCCGTCGTTGCTTTACGGGCTCACATCTGTTTAGATGATTCACGTTTCATGTATTTTGTTCCTTAGGGTTCATTCATGTATGACAGCCATGTGTAGTTTTGTTGTTATTTTAGAGCTGTTTTCCTTTGTTGTTTGTTCATCGAATTGTACTTTGAAAACGGGTGTTTACCGGATTTATCAGTGAGAATTTTTTATCATCGCATCATATAACAGTCTAATATGTACATTTATTTATTAAATTTTGCTTTTAGGGGACTTGTAACAAGACTCAAAGTGAAACGTAACATATTCATTACTTAACGCAGCATGCACAATACATGAAAGTAAAAAAATCAACAATAAAACTTAACTAAAATAAGAACTAACGCTAAGAACATGGCTACTAAAGGCCCCCAGTGTGAGACGATCCACCCAGTTGTGGGCAACTCCGACGTGTGTGTCCGGGTTGGCGACATAGGCCACATCTCTTTGGACGGTTTGGATCTACCTCGTCCATATTTGTTCGTATCCTGGTGGACCTCGGACGACCCTCTCTCGCACGCCTCTTGTCAGGGTCCGGTATCACAGTGGGCCCGTCGTATGGTGGCCATAAACCCTCTGGAATGGGAGGGGTGAATCTCATCCGATACACACTGAATACCGAACTAATCCGGTACACACTGTGAACATAAGTGGTCCAGTTTACCCGTGAGTAGGCACAACATGCAAGTGCGTGCTGACACGGGAAATGTAGCGCCTGGAAGTACCCGCAGTCACATGTCCGAGAGGCAAGCGATACTCTGTAGCTACCCAATGAGAAGGAACCAGTCGGAGTGGTTTCTGCTACGGTGAACTCGAAATTATCCCTGTCATACAAAGTCACCGTGAAGCACCTAGCCGTCTTCAAGTTTGCCTCAATACACTTCACCAAGTGCTGACTGAATTGTTGTCTGGTTCCCATCTGGGCCTCAGCCTCTCTCCCCTTGCGAACAAAAAGTTCCACAAGCCTTCCATATGTTGCCTTAACCAACGAGGGTACAGGTAGGTTTCTGACACCCTTGAGGATTGAGTTCACACACTCCGAGATATTCGTCGTCATGTGACCGAATCTCCGCCCCTCATCACGATGCTGAGTCCACAAGGAATAATCAATCCGGTTCGCGCACTCACACATCGCCGGGTCTTCAGACTGCAGAATATCAAACCAGTAATCAAACTCAACCTCGGTCTTGGCATACGCCGCATTCACAAGAAGCCTCCGTGCGTCTTTGCCCTTGAATGTAAGGGCAAAATTAGCAGCTACGTGTCGAATGCAGAATGCACGGTATGCAGATGGAGGTAGCCAACCTCCATCAGGAGTCTCAAGCGCAGCCTTGATGCCGTTATACCTGTCCGATATAACTAGCAGACCCGGCTGCGGTGTCACGTGCTGACGAAGGTGGGAGAGAAAGAATGTCCAAGACTCAGCATTCTCACCCTCTACTAGTGCGAATGCAACATGTAGAATGTTGGAGTTCCCGTCCTGTGCAATTGCGATGAGCAACGTTACCCCGTACTTGCCATACAGATGGGTGCCGTTGATGCTGACTAGCGGCTTGCAATGACGGAATGCCTCGATGCACGGTAGAAACGACAATACAGAGAGGATCCTTATCTGTGAACTTCACTCCGGAACGAGTTTTTCTCTTAATGGATCCTCTGTGGTGAACCAAACCAACAAAATTCTCCTTACTAGCCATCTTACTCCCTCTAATGAGACCAACTCACGTTTACAACCATATATATAGAGCTCTGTCTCCCACTAATTCGAACCGGCCTCCTTCGAATTATGGTTTGTTTAATTCGAACCAGCCTGGTTCGAATTACTTTGGCCGGCTTCTCTCTCTATAATTCGAACCACCCTGGATCGAATTACGTGCATTCATAGTTCGAACCTACCTGGTTCGATTTATTAAGAACACTCAACTAGTAATTCGAACTGCCCTAGTTCGAATGATTACCAAATGCAGTTCAAACCACTTTGGTTCGAATTATATTAATATATCATCTGGCGCATTACTGAAACCATTTTCGGTTTGGCTGATATACGTAAATTCTAGAGGGCATTGGCTTATAATGGTTTTTTACCCCTTTCATTATTATATTATTTGGTCTACTTATATATATCGTATAAGACTCTTACTATTCTATATTTCTTAATCTCTCATACCAATTAGCAAAGATTCTTTCAAATAAGTTTAAATTTGTCACATTTTCTTATTAAGTATATTCAAATATATCATGATTATAAAATTTATTCATAAATTTATATTATATTTGATGAGTTTAGAAAACTCTAATTTAATTTTATGATGATCAAACATTATTAATATAATTAATTGTAAAGTTATTAATAGGATTTCAATTAATATATGCTAATTAACTATTTTGCAATGTAGGTTTAATTGGGCCGAAAAATGAAAAATTAAAACAACAAGCCCAAATTGATTAAACATATTCAGCATTGATACAAAATTTCTTTGATTCTTGTGGCTGAATTATTGTTTTGTCATTGGGCCAGAATGTGTGATACAAGCCCAAGTTAAATTCTTGCTCCAAGACCATTAAATTTGGTCCGAAACCAACATTGAAGGAAAGCAAAATATTTTACCTCAAACGGATCTCAATTTTTACCATGTGGTGGAATTCAAATTTTATTAAAGTGAAGTTAATACATGCATGGGAAACATAAGAGAGAAATTGTCATTGATTTGATTGCAAGCACTAATGCTACACACTACTCAGCAAAGAGGGAAGTAAAAGCAACTCATTTTTAATTAATTTATTCAATCTCATTTAATTGCTTTTCTTTCAACTCTCTCTTCTCTCTTATCCTTCTTCTCTATTCGGTCATATCACAGTAGCAACCATGGAAGTTATAGCAAGCTACCATAGAGAAGAAGAAGCATGCCACAAGACCATCACAATGATGGCAAGAAAACAAAAAGTATGCTGTGGCTGAGATTCTCATCACTTATGGTAAGATTTGGTGAAGAGATCTTGACTTCTCCATACCCAAAAATGGATGAAGAAGATTTCGGTCAGTGGAGGAAGATCCTTGGAAGGATGGCTCGTTTATGCTTTTGGGTTCACTCATCACAGAAGGTAGCTAGGATGGCTACGTGAAGGAGGAAGCAAAAGTGGAGCAGGATGAGTTGTCATGCATCATGAAGCATCAATGGCTAGGAGTTCTTCTTGGAGTGCAAGCAAGAAGGGATGGCTCGGATTGGTGCTTATTGGTGACCAAGGAAGGACCAGAAATAATTGCATGTTGGTTAATGCATTTGGTTTCCTATCCCCTCTCTCTGGCCGAACCGGTTTGCATGAAGAAGAAGAAGTTTAGCTTGGTTTGGTTGGTTTCAACCATGGAGGCTTCCCCCTATAAGTAAGGGAGAACAGTCAGGGCTTGAAGTAAGGAGTGAGAGTGCAAGGCACAGAGTTCTCAGAGCTACCTAAACTAACAAATTTTCTTCTCCTTCAATGTTCTTATTTTGTAATTTTTCTGTTTAATTTTGTCATGTCTTGAGTCTCATGGAAAAAAAGGCAAATAGTGAGATTTGTAAAAAGCCATAGAGCGGAAAAAGGCAGAGAGTGCAAAATTAAAAGAAAAAGGTATAGATGTCCTTAGAGTTCTTTTGTACATCTGTGTTGTGTTTCATGATTCTGTGGGAATCTCCTTGTAAGTTGGGTTAGCACTTTACAGTTGAAATCTTGGTAGTGACCAAGTCAAGTTCAGTTTGGGATTAGATTCTGGACTTGTCCCAGATAGGAAGGGTAGTTCCTAGGGAGAATTGGTGTTTGTAATCAAGAAAGATTATAGTGAAATTTCATCATCTTTGTGATGGAGACTGGATGTAGGCTGCACTGCACTTAGCAGCTGAACCAGAATATATTTAGGTGTAATTTTCTCTCTTCTACTCTGTTTATGTTTCTGCTGCACAGGAGATAAAACCGAAAAATATCTCATGCCAAGTGATGAGACAAAAAGAAAAAGTCTTGTGGCCAGGGGCGAGACAAAAAGTAAAAAAAGCCTCTAGAAGTTATTTCAAAGACCAGCAATTATTTTGAAATGAAAAAGGGACTAAGATTCAATCCCCTTCTCTTAGCCATTGAAAACCATCAATATTTTTTATATGTTTCATTTTCATTCATTTTTCTATATTCAAGTAAGTTTAAATTTGGCACATCTCTTTACTAGGTATATTCAAATATATCATGATTATAAAACTAATTTATAATTTTATATTATACTTTTGGTATTTTTCAGTCTCATTTATTTTTTTCAATTTTTTCTTTAATTATTTGTAAGGCAAAAAACATCATATGAAAAGATAAAATATCACAACTAAAACGAATATAAAAATAAAAATAACAAATAAAGCTATAATTTTATACAGTTCTGATAAAAAAGACCTATGTCTTTTATAAAAATAAATGAATTCAAATTTATAAACTAATAAACTATATTTTAATTAATATTATATTTTAGTTAAATAATTATATAAAATTATATATAAATTATTCAATAAATAAGGCGGGGCTACCTCTAGTTTCCACAAAGCTTTAGTGACCGTTGCTCACATCGAAACAACAACACTATTTCTATTTAATAATCTGTTGCATCTTTCAAACAAGAATTGAAAAATGAAGAGGTACAAAGCCAGCTAGGAGCTCCACTGCTTAGAATTATTTTAAGTTACCTCGGAGACCCATACCATGTCTTCTTGCTAAGGAATCTTTGACTCCTCCTAAGCATACACTACTTGATTCAGAAAAACTTAGCAGTTCACTACACTGCAACCATTGTTCTCTTACCTTATCATATCATCATATCATCATGGCTGGTGCACTTGTTGGTGGAGCTTTTCTTTCTGGCTTCATTAACGTTGTCTTTGACAGGTTGCTCACAACGGATACGGTCAACCGGGTCTTGGGCAAGAAACTTGGCCCTGGCTTGGTTGAGAGGCTGAAAATTTCTCTGCATGCTGCTGAAGCTGTGCTTGATGATGCTGAGTACAAGCAACTGGGCGACGATCGTGTGAGGGATTGGCTCAACTGTCTGAGAGATGCTGTTTATGATGCTGATGACTTTCTGGACGCTGTACTCACCAAAGCCGCCACTCAAAAGGAGGTATGTTCTGTCTTGCCTAGTTTCTTTCTCAACCGACATAGGAAGATGGTAGATAACATGGAAGGGGTGGTTTCAAGAATAGAATTTCTTGTAAGGCAAAAAGATATCCTTGGTCTTCAAAAGACTACCAAGGATAATAACTTGTCATCATCATCATCATCGTCATCATGGCGAGAAACCACATGTCTGATGGAAGGGAACATATATGGAAGGGAGGATGATCAACAAGCTCTAATCAAAACAATAAATGACAACAATGAATCTCAGTTATCTGTGATTCCTATTGTTGGCATGGGTGGGGTTGGTAAAACAACCTTAGCCAAATGGGTGTACAGTGTCGTGGAAGGATTTGATCTGAAAGCATGGGTCTGCATCTCTGAAACATTTGATGTTGCTGAGATTACAAAGAAAACCATTGAGGAAATTACAAAAACTACTTGTAGCCTTGGGAGTTTAAATTTGCTTCAAAATGAATTGCAGGAAATCTTGTCGGGAAAGAAGTTCTTTATTGTTCTAGACGATGTCTGGAGCGATGATGCCGATAAGTGGAAGCAATTTATAACTCCTTTTCACTGTGGGGCTAAGGGTAGTACAATTCTTCTAACAACTCGCAATCACGAGGTTGCTTCAGTAGTTCAAACATGTCCCTCTTGCACTCTTAATGAGTTGTCGGAAGAGTCTTGTTGGTTATTGTTTGCAGCCAACGCATGTTTTCCAGAGTCAAACGGGAACCCAACACTAGAGGCTGTGGGTAGAAAGATTGTCAAGAGGTGTAAGGGGTTGCCATTAGCTGTAGAAACACTTGGGCGTTTGTTGCGAGGAAAGGATGATGTTAAAGAATGGAATGTTATGTTAATGAATGACATTTGGTGATGGTTTCAGTGGCTAAGAGAAGGGGGGTTGAATCTTAGCCCCTTTTTCGCTTGCTAACACTTACTGGACTTTGAAGAAACTTTTCTGTTTTTAGCTTGTCCCTAGCCACGAGACATTTTCATTTTGTCTCGTCACTTGACACGAGACATTTTTTATTTTTCATCTGAGCAGCAAAAACAGAATTGAAGTAGGAAGAGAGAGAGAAGATTACACACGGATATATCCTGGTTCAGCTGCTAAGTGCAGTGCAACCTACATCCAGTCTCCATCACAACAATGATGGAATTTCACTATAATCATCCAGATTACAAGTTGTAAAGTGCTAACCCAACTTACAAGGGGATTCCCACAGAATCATGAAACACAACACAGATGTACAAAGGAACTCTAAGACAGCTATGGCTTTTTCTTTTAATTTTGCACTCTCTGCCTTTTTCTGCTCTATGACTTTTTCTTACAAACTTCACTGTTTGCCTTTTTCCATGAGACTCAAGACATGACAAAATTAAACAGAAAAATACTAAACAGAAAACATTGAAGGAGAAGAAGAACTGCTAGCTTAGGTAGCTCTGAGAACTCTGTGCCTTGCACTCTCAAATCTTACTCCTTGCTCCAAACAGTGGCTGTTCTCCCTTTTTAAAGAAGAGAGAAGCCTCCACACTTGAAGCCAACACCCAAACCGACTTCTTCCTCCTTCAACAAACAGAACCAGTTCGGCCACATAGAGAGAGAAGAGATAACCATGCAAAACCCAACATGCAATTACCTCTAGTCCTTTCTTGATCATCACCCTTCATCAATCCGGGCTCTCCATCCTTAGCTTGCTCTCCAAGATGGATTTCTGGCCCTTGATGCCTCATGATGATTATGACTTCATCTGCTTCAATCTCTGCCTTCAACCATCACTTCGCCACTCTAGCTACTCCCTGTGGTGGTTGAACAGAATCAAAGACAAGCTATGCTTCCAAGATCTTTCTTGCTGGCCGAATCTTCATCCTTCCTTTTTGAGCATGAAGGATCCGAGATTACCTCACCAAATCTTACCAGATTAGGTGATAATCTCAGCCACAGCTCATTTTTATTTTAGTATGTTTTTTTGCCATCATTAGCTTGATGGTCTTGTAGCTTGTTCTTCCCTTGCTTCGGTGGCTCCATTTTGCTTTCATGGAAGCCATTGTTTCCCTGGGTAATAACCGAAGAGAGAAGGAAAGAGATGAGAGAGAAGAGAGAATGTGAAGAAAAAGTAATTCAAAGTGATAAAACAAATTAATTAAAGATAGCTTGCTTTTTCTTCCCTGGGTGGCGTGTAAAGTTAATGCCATCAATCATGTCAATGATCCTCTCTCTCATATTTCCCATGCACTTATCAAATTTATTCTAATAAATTTGAAATCCATCATGATGAGTAAAGGAGTTCCGTTGGAAGCTATGGAACTATGCTTTACATGCTTAGTGGGTTCGGATCATGCATAGGGAACTCTCATCAAATGTGAAGTTGGGCTTAGTTGCAACAATTATTAATTTTTGGCCCAATAATAATTCAGCTCTAACCAAATTCTTTTTAACTAGCTTAGAAATTTGATACATGCTAGCATTTCCCAACTTTCTATGCCAAAGCCATTTTTCAGATTCAAAAGATGTAAAACATGTTACATTTTGTTCCTTTAAATCCTCAAGAGTTAATCCATACACATTGTTGCATCTCTTGGCTTCAAATAAAATATCCCCAGTTTTCTCACAAACAACCAAACAAACAAACTTCTTAAAAATAACATCAAAACCTAAATCACACAATTGACTAACACTAAGCAAATTATGTTTCAAACCATTTACAAGAAGCAAGTTATGTTTCAAGCCATGTACAAGAAGGACATCATTTATACAAGATGAAAAATTTTTACCCACTTTTCCAACAGCCACTATTTTTCCTTTTGCATCATCACCGAATGTGACAAATCCTCCATCATATTCATCAAACTTTATGAAGAAGGTTGTCTTTCCTGTCATATGCCTAGAGCATCCACTATCCATGTACCACATATTTTCTTTCTTCTTGGATGCTAGGCATACCTACAAAATAAGCTCAAGTGACATTGGGTATCCAAATTTTCTTGGATCCTTTCACGTTAAACCATCTCTTATGTCCCAAATCATTGTAATAAAAAACAACTTTGTAAACTTTGTCACCGATCATTCTTTCACCAAAGAAACATTGAACTGGAAAATGACCACTTCGGTTACATAGTCTACAAAATCTTGGAGTTGCTGTTTTGTTAAAGTAAGTTGGGTCTTGATATTTTACATCATTTGAAGATGAAGCAATGTTTTCAAAATGTGATTTTTCAGATTTATAAAATCCCAACCCAGCTTTATCATAAAGAGGTTTTTGACTAGCCAAGATTTGGTTTAAATTTTCAGAACTTTGGGTGAACTTAGCTAAGTCATCTTTAAGTCTTTTAACCTCTTTGAACAACTCTTCATTTTGCTTAAAACAATTCACATATGCAAGAACAGAATGATCACTTTCACAGCTTCTAACTTGGGCTTTTAACTGCTTATTTTCTTCCACAAGATCACAAGCAGTTTCGGCCTCTCTTAGTTTTTCTTTGAGGAAATCATTTTCAGCTTTAAGAATGAAGTTTTGTTATTCAAGATCTTGATTCTCAGTTAGAAAACATCTTATTTTTTCAGAAAGATGATCTATCATAAGATGAAGGTCTTCAGTGTTAGGGTTTTGAAAGGATACCTGCTCTACCTCATTTGCCATGAGACAAGGCTGTGACTTAGTCTCAGATTCCTCATCATCATCATCGGAGTCATTTTCCAAATCTTCCCATGATGCCATCAGTCCCTTTTTCTTTTCCCTTTTTGGCTTTTCTTCCCTTTTTAACTTGGGACAATCAGATTTGAAATGCCCCTTTTCCTTGCAATTGTAACAGATTACTTTGCTAAGGTCCTTCTTCATCTTCCTTGAGCTGCTGCCTTTACCTTTGAGCTTTACCATTTTCCTGAATTTTTTTGCAAACAACACAAACTCATTTTCAAAAGAGTTATCACTGGATTCATCATCCAGAGGGTTAGTCACAGAAGAAAAAGCAATTCCTTTCTTGTTAGTCATAGAAGAAAAATCAATTCCTTTCTTTTTTGAGTCCTTTTTCAAATAACTGTTTTCAAAAGCTAGAAGATTTCCTCTCAAATCATCAAGTGTCATGGAATCAAGATTACTGTTCTCAGAAATAATTAAAGCTTTTGTTTCCCACTCTTTAGTGAGACATCTCAGCACTCTTCTCACAAGCACAGAATCAGAATGTGTAATTCCCAGAACATCTAAGCCAACAATGATAGTGTTGAACCGTTCGAACAGCTCATCAATAGATTCTCCTTCCTTCATTGTAAACATTTCATATTCTCTGTTCAACATATCTGTCCGAGTCTTCTTTACAATAGTGGTTCCTTCATGAGTGATTTGTAGCTTGTCCCAGATTTCCTTTTCCGTTGTGCATCGTGATACCCGTCGGTACTCCTCAAAGCTGATAGCACAGTTGAGCAGGTTTACTGCCTTGGCATTTAATTCTACCTTCTTCCTATCTTCCTCGGTCCATCTTGCTTCTGGTTTGAGAGAGACTACCCCTTCAGCATTTGTGGTAGTTGGAAATTGAGGTCCTTCAAGAATAATCTTCCAAAGTCTGTAATCTACAGCTTGTACAAATATCTTCATCCTCTCCTTCCAATAGGTATAATTTTTCCCATTGAAAAGAAGAGGTCTGTTGCTTGATTGTCCTTCGGTCAGATTATAGGACACCACCTTTGCGCCACTGTTTTCTGCCATAAGGATCTTTACTCCAAGCTGCAAAGCTTGATCTCTTTGAGACCAAGCTCTGATACCAATTGATGGTTTCAGTGGCTAAGAGAAGGGGGGGGTTGAATCTTAGCCCCTTTTTCGCTTGCTAACACTTGCTGGACTTTGAAGAAACTTTTCTGTTTTTAGCTTGTCCCTAGCCACGAGACATTTTCATTTTGTCTCGTCACTTGACACGAGACATTTTTGATTTTTCATCTGAGCAGCAAAAACAGAATTGAAGTAGGAAGAGAGAGAGAAGATTACACACGGATATATCCTGGTTCAGCTGCTAAGTGCAGTGCAGCCTACATCCAGTCTCCATCACAACAATGATGGAATTTCACTATAATCATCCAGATTACAAGTTGTAAAGTGCTAACCCAACTTACAAGGGGATTCCCACAGAATCATGAAACACAACACAGATGTACAAAGGAACTCTAAGACATCTATGGCTTTTTCTCAAATCTTACTCCTTGCTCCAAACAGTGGCTGTTCTCCCTTTTTAAAGAAGAGAGAAGCCTCCACACTTGAAGCCAACACCCAAACCGACTTCTTCCTCCTTCAACAAATAGAACCAGTTCGGCCACATAGAGAGAGAAGAGATAACCATGCAAAACCCAACATGCAATTACCTCTAGTCCTTTCTTGATCATCACCCTTCATCAATCCGGGCTCTCCATCCTTGGCTTGCTCTCCAAGATGGATTTCTGGCTCTTGATGCCTCATGATGATTATGACTTCATCTGCTTCAATCTCTGCCTTCAACCATCACTTCGCCACTCTAGCTACTCCCTGTGGTGGTTGAACAGAATCAAAGACAAGCCATGCTTCCAAGATCTTTCTTGCTGGCCGAATCTTCATCCTTCCTTTTTGAGCATGAAGGATCCGAGATTACCTCACCAAATCTTACCAGATTAGGTGATAATCTCAGCCACAGCTCATTTTTATTTTAGTATGTTTTCTTGCCATCATTAGCTTGATGGTCTTGTAGCTTGTTCTTCCCTTGCTTCGGTGGCTCCATTTTGCTTTCATGGAAGCCATTGTTTCCCTGGGTAATAACCGAAGAGAGAAGGAAAGAGATGAGAGAGAAGAGAGAATGTGAAGAAAAAGTAATTCAAAGTGATAAAACAAATTAATTAAAGATAGCTTGCTTTTTCTTCCCTGGGTGGCGTGTAAAGTTAATGCCATCAATCATGTCAATGATCCTCTCTCTCATATTTCCCATGCACTTATCAAATTTATTAGAATAAATTTGAAATCCATCATGATGAGTAAAGGAGTTCCGTTGGAAGCTATGGAACTATGCTTTACATGCTTAGTGGGTTTGGATCATGCATAGGGAACTCTCATCAAATGTGAAGTTGGGCTTAGTTGCAACAATTATTAATTTTTGGCCCAATAATAATTCAGCTCTACTTTGTTGGTTATAATCTTTGAAATCAAAGCTGAACAAAATTCACACTTGGGCTTTGCAACATTTCTTTTGTTTTTGTTCGGCCCAAATTATACTTCAGCTTCATAGCATGAGAAGCATGTAGCAAGGCTAGTTGGGCTTAATCCAGAATTTCATTTTCGGCCCAAATCAATTCCTGCATTACAAAATTATTAATTAACATATAATCAAATAACATTGAATTAATAATTTTGTAATTAAATATTTTAATAATATTTGTTCATCACAAAAATTTAATTTGGAGTTTTCCAAACTCATCATTTGGGAATTGAAAAATAGTAAAATTATTCCAGCATTGTTAATAAGCTACTTCCAGCTACCTCCTTACTTGAAGCGTTGTTTTGTTTATTGTTCATTGTTTCCCAAAGATTATCACTTTAAGAAAGATGAAATAATTTTGCTATGGATGGCCGAAGATCTTTTAAGGCCACCAAAGAGAGGAGAAAGTTTGGAAGAGGTTGGTTGCAAATGTTTTGAAGAATTAGCTTCGAGGTTATTTTTCAAAAAGCTTCAATATGAGAGCGAGTATTTTGTGATGCATGATCTCTTGCATGACTTGGCAATATTCCTTGCTGGAGATTTCTATTACAGAATAGAAGACCTTGGTGAACAAGAAGAGATGAAGGTTCTCATTCATCACTTGTCATATTTTCCAAGGGGAAGCTTAGATC